>NC_053028.1:246205993-246342269 GCF_003073215.2 Triticum urartu | reverse complement strand
AAGATCATGTAGTTCGTATGCTAAAGCTTTTCTAATGTCAAGTATCATTTCCTTAGACCATGAGATTGTGCAACTCCCGGATACCGTAGGAGTGCTTTGGGTGTGCCAAACGTCACAACCTAATTGGGTGGCTATAAAGGTACACTACAGGTATCTCCGAAAGTGTCTGTTGGGTTGGCACGAATCGAGACTGGGATTTCTCACTCCGTGTAAACGGAGAGGTATCTCTGGGCCCACTCGGTAGGACATCATCATAATGTGCACAATGTGATCAAGGAGTTGATCACGGGATGATGTGTTATGGAATGAGTAAAGAGACTTGCCGGTAACGAGATTGAACAAGGTATCGGGATACCGACGATCGAATCTCGGGCAAGTATCGTACCGATAGACAAAGGGAATTGTATACGGGATTGATTAAGTCCTTGACATCGTGGTTCATTCGATGAGATCATCGTGGAGCATGTGGGATCCAGCATGGGTATCCAGATCCCGCTGTTGGTTATTGACCGGAGAGTTGTCTCGGCCATGTCTGCATGACTCCCGAACCCGTAGGGTCTACACACTTAAGGTTCGATGACACTAGGGTTATAGGGAAAGTATGTACGCGGTTACTGAATGTTGTTCGGAGTCCCGGATGAGATCCCGGACGTCACGAGGAGTTCCGGAATGGTCTGGAGGTAAAGATTGATATATAGGAAGTATGGTTTTGGCCACCGGAAGTGTTCCGGGCATCACCGATAGTGTACCGGGACCACCGGAGGGGTCCGGGGGTCCACCAGGTGGGGCCACCAGCCCCGGAGGCCTACATGGGCCAATAGTGGGAAGGTACCATCCCCTAGGTGGGCTAGGGCGCCTCCCACCAAGGCCCAAGGCGCCTCCAATAGGGGAAGGGGGCAAACCCTAGGGCGGATGGGCCCTAAGGCCCACCCTAGGTGCGCCTCCCCCTCTCCCCCTTGTGTCCGCCACCCTAGATGGGATCTAGGGCTGCCGCACCCCTTGGGGTGGGATCCCTAGGTGGGGGCTCAACCCTCCCTCTCCCCTATATATAGTGGAGGCAAAGGGGCAGCCCAACACACGATTCAATCTCCCTGTTGGTGCAGCCCTACCCCTCTTCCTCCTCGTCACTCGTAGTGCTTGGCGAAGCCCTGCTGGAGTCCCGCGCTCCTCCACCACCACCACGCCGTCGTGCTGTTGCTGGATGGAGTCTTCCCCAACCTCTCCTTCTCCCATTGCTGGATCAAGGCGTAGGAGACGTCACCGGGCTGTACGTGTGTTGAACACGGAGGTGCCGTCCGTTCGGCACTAGGATCATCGGTGATTTGGATCACGACGAGTACGACTCCATCAACCCTGTTCACTTGAACGCTTCCGCTTAGAGATCTACAAGGGTATGTAGATGCACTCTCCTTCCCCTCGTTGCTAGATTACTCCATAGATTGATCTTGGTGATGCGTAGAAAATTTTGAATTTCTGCTACGTTCCCCAACAGTGGCATCATGAGCTAGGTCTATGAGTAGTTTCTATGCACGAGTAGAACACAAGTTGTTGTGGGCGTCGATTTTGTCAATTTGCTTGCCGTTACTAGTCTTATCTTGATTCGGCGGCATCGTGGGATGAAGCGGCCCGGACCGACCTTACACGTACTCTTACATGAGACTGGTTCCACCGACTGACATGCACTAGTTGCATAAGGTGGCTAGCGGGTGTCTGTCTCTCCCACTTTAGTCGGATCAGATTCGATGAAAAGGGTCCTTATGAAGGGTAAATAGAAATTGGCATATCACGTTGTGGTTTTCGCATAGGTAAGAAGCGTTCTTGCTAGAAACCTATAGCAGCCACGTAAAAACTTGCAACAACAATTAGAGGACGTCTAACTTGTTTTTGCAGCAAGTGTTTTGTGATGTGATATGGCCAAAGGATGTGATGAATGATATATGTGATGTATGAGATGATCATGTTCTTGTAATAGGAATCACGACTTGCATGTCGATGAGTATGCCAACCGGCAGGAGCCATAGGAGTTGTCTTAATTTATTTATGACCTGCGTGTCAATATAAACGTCATGTAATTACTTTACTTTATTGCTAACCATTAGCTGTAGTAGTAGAAGTAATAGTTGGCGAGAAAACTTCATGAAGACACGATGATGGAGATCATGATGATGGAGATCATGGTGTCATGCCGGTGACGATGATGATCATGGAGCCCCGAAGATGGAGATCAAAAGGAGCAAAGTGATGATGGCCATATCATGTCACTATTTGATTGCATGTGATGTTTATCATGTTTTACATCTTATTTGCTTAGAACGACGGTAGCTTAAATAAGATGATCCCTCACTAAAATTTCAAGAAAGGTGTTCCCCCTAACTGTGCACCGTTGCGAAGGTTCGTTGTTTTGAAGCACCACGTGATGATCAGGTGTGATAGATTCTAACGTTCGAATACAACGGGTGTTGACGAGCCTAGCATGTACAGACATGGCCTCGGGACACATGCAAAACACTTAGGTTGACTTGACGAGCCTAGCATGTACAGACATGGCCTCGGAACACGGAAGACCGAAAGGTCGAACATGAGTCGTATAGAAGATACGATCAACATGAAGTTGTTCACCGATGATGACTAGTCTGTCTCATGTGATGATCGGACACGGCCTAGTTGACTCGGATCATGTAATCACTTAGATGACTAGAGGGATGTCTATCTGAGTGGGAGTTCATAAGATGAACTTAATTATCCTGAACATAGTCAAAAGGTCTTCACAAATTATGTCGTGGCTCGCGCTTCAGTTCTACTGTTTAGATATGTTCCTAGAGAAAATTTAGTTGAAAGTTGATAGTAGCAATTATGCGGACTAGGTCCGTAAACTGAGGATTGTCCTCATTGCATCATAGAAGGCTTATGTCCTTAATGCACCGCTCAGTGTGCTGAACCTCGAATGTCATCTGTGGATGTTGCGAACATCTGACATACACATTTTGATAACTACATGATAGTTCAGTTAAACGGTTTAGAGTTGAGGCACCGAAGACGTTTTGAAACATCGAGAAACATATGAGATGTTTCGAGGGCTGAAATTGGGATTTCAGGCTCGTGCCCACGTCAAGAGGTATAAGACCTCCGACGATTTTCTTAGCCTGCAAACTAAGGGAGAAAAGCTCAATTGTTGAGCTTGTGCTCAGATTGTCTGAGTACAACAATCATTTGAATCGAGTGGGAGTTGATCTTCCAGATGAGATAGTGATGTTTCTCCGAAGTCATTACCACCAAGCTGCTAGAGCTTCGTGATGAACTATAATATATCAGGGACATATATGATGATCCTTGAGATATTCGCGATGTTTGACACCACAAAAGTAGAAATCAAGAAGGAGCATCAATTGTTGATGGTTGGTGAAACCACTAGTTTCAAGAAGGGCAAGGGCAAGAAGGGATACTTCATGAAACGGCAAATCAGCTGCTGCTCTAGTGAAGAAACCCAAGGTTGAACCCAAACCCGAGACTAAGTGCTTCTGTAATAAGGGGAACAGCCACTGGAGCAGAATTACCCTAGATACTTGGTAGATGAGAAGGCTGGCAAGGTCGATAGAAGTATATTGGATATACATTGTGTTAATGTGTACTTTACTAGTACTCCTAGTAGCACCATGGTATTAGATACCAGTTCGGTTGCTAAATGTTAGTAAACTCGAAATAAAAGGCTGTGGAGTAAACGGAGACTAGCTAAAGGTGAGCTGGCAATATGTGTTGGAAGTTTTTCCAAGCTTGATGTGATCAAGAATCGCACGCTCCCTCTACCATCGAGATTGGTGTTTGCGTTGAGCGTAGACATGATTGGATTTTGTCTATCGCAATACGGTTATTCATTTAAGGAGAATAATGGTTACTTTGTTTATTTTAATAATACCTTCAATGGTCTTGCACCTAAAATGAATGGTTTATTGAATCTCGGTCGTAGTGATACACATGTTCATGCCAAAAGACATAAGATAGTAATGATAGTACCACCTACTTGTAGCACTGCCACGTAAGTCATATCGGTATAAAACGCATGAAGAAGCTCCATGTTGATGGATCTTTGGGCTCACTCGTTTTGAAAAGTTTGAGACATGCGAACCATGTCTATTGGTGTATATGCATGAAGAAACTCCATGCAAATGGACCGTTTGGACTCACTTGATTTTGAATCACTTGAGACATGCAAATCATACCACATGGGCAAGATGACTGAAAGCCTCGTTTTCAGTAAAATGGAACTAGAAAGCAACTTGTTGGAAGTAATACATTTTGATGTGTGCAGTCCAATGAGTGTTGAGGCGTGTAGTGGATATCGTTATGTTCTTACTTCACAGATGATTTGAGTAGATGTTGAGTATATTTACTTGATGAATCACGAGTCTGAATTATTGAAAGGTTCAAGTAATTTCAGGGTGAAGTTGAAAGATCGTCGTGACAAGAGGATAAAATATCTATGATATGATCATAGAGATGAATATCTGAATTACGAGTTTGGCACAGAATTAAGACATTGTGGAAATTGTTTCATAACTAATATAGCCTGGAAGACCATAGTGTGATGGTGTGTCCGAACATCATAACTGCACCCTATTGGATATGATGCATACCATGATGTCTCTTATCGAATTACCACGATAGTTTATGGGTTAGGCATTAGAGACAACCACATTCACTTTAAATAGGGCACCACGTAATTCCGATGAGATGACACCGTATGAACTATGGTTTAGAGAAACCTAAGTTGTCATTTCTTAAAAAGTTTGGGGCTGCGACGCTTATGTGAAAATTTTTCAGGCTGATAAGCTCAAACCCAAAGCGGATAAATGCATCTTCATAGGACACCCAAAACAGTTGGGTATACCTCCTGTCTCAGATCCGAAAGCAATAGGGATTGTTTCTGGAATCAGGCCCTTTCTCGGGGAAAAGTTTCTCTCGGAAGAATTGAGTGGGAGGAAGATAGAACTTGATAAGGTTGTTGAACCTTTACTTCAACCAGAGAGTAGCGCAACACAGGAAAAATGTTTCTGTGGCACCTGCCTCAGTTGAAGAGAAAGCTAATGATGATGATCATGGAGCTTTAGATCAAGTTACTATCGAACCTCATGGGTTGACAAGGGTGTGTACAACTTCTAAGTGGTAACGCTGTCTTAAAGGTCACGTTGTTGGACAACGATGAACCTATGAGCTATGGAGAAGCGATGGTGGGCCCGGATTCCGAAAATTGGCTCGAGGCCATAAAATCCGAGAGAGGATCCATATATGAAAACAAAGTGTAGACTTTGGAAGAACTACTTGATGGTCGTAAGGCTATTAGGTACATATGGATTTTACAAGGAAGACGGACAATGATGGTAAGTATCACCATTAAGAAAGCTCGACTTGTCGTTAAGATGTTTTCTGACAAGTTCAAGGAGTTGACTACGATGAGACTTTCTCACTCGTAGTGATGATAAGAGTCTGTTGGAATTATATTAGTGATTACTGCATTATTTATGAAATCTTGCAGATAGGATGTCAAAACATTGTTTCCTCGACGATTTTCTTGAGGAAAGGTTGTATGTGATACAACCGGAAGGTTTTGTCAATCCTGAAAAATGCTAATAAGTATGCAAAGCTCCAGCAATCCTTCTAAGGACTGGAGTAAGCATCTCGGATTTGGAATGTATGCTTTGATGAGATGATCAAAGATTTTGGGTGTATACAAAGTTTATGAGAAACTTGTATTTCCAAAGAAGTGAGTGGGAGCACTATAGAATTTCTGATGAATATATGTTGTTGACATATTGTTGATCAGAAATGATGTAGAATTTCTAGAAAGCATATAGGGTTATTTGGAAAGTGTTTTTCAATGGAAAGCCTGGATTAAGCTACTTGAACATTGAGCATCAAGATCTATAAGGATAGATCAAAACGCTTAATGGTACTTTCAAATGAGCACATACCTTGACATGATCTTGAAGGTGTTCAAGATGGATCAGTCAAAGAAGGAGTTCTTGCCTGAGTTGTAAGGTATGAAGTTAAGACTTAAAGCTCGACCACGGTAGAAGAAAGAGGAAGGACGAAGGTCGTCCCCTATGCTTTCGTCATAGGTTCTATACGGTATGCCATGCTGAGTACCGCACCTGATGTGTGCCTTGCCACATATCTGGCAAGAGGGTACAAAGGTAAGGAGTAGATCACCAGATAGCGGTCTAAATTATCCTTAGAGGAATAAGGATATGTTTCTTGGTTATGGAGGTGATAAAGAGTTCGACGTAAAGAGTTACGTCGATGCAAGATTAACACCTATCCGGATAGCTCTGAGTAGAGATACCGGATACGTATAATGGAGCAACAATTTAGAATAGCTCCAACTAGAACAGTTATTTGAAATGGCTCCAAATGTAGCATAGTAGTTGCATCTACAAGATGACATAGAAATTTGCGAAGTATATATGGATCTGAATGTTGCAGACCCGTTGACTGAAACCTCTCTCACAAGCATAACATGATCAAACCCAGAACTCTTTGGGTGTTAGTCACATGGGGATGTGACCTTGAGTGTTAATCACATATCGATGTGAACTAGATTATTGACTCTAGTGCAAGTGGGAGACTGTTGGAAATATGCCCTAGAGGCAATAATAAATTGGTTATTATTATATTTCCTTGTTCATGATAATCGTTTATTATCCATGCTAGAATTGTATTGATAGGAAACTCAGATACATGTGTGGATACATAGACAACACCATGTCCCTAGTAAGCCTCTAGTTGACTAGCTCGTTGATCAATAGATGGTTATGGTTTCCTGACCATGGACATTGGATGTCGTTGATAACGGGATCACATCATTAGGAGAATGATGTGATGGACAAGACCCAATCCTAAGCCTAGCACAAGATCATGTAGTTCGTATGCTAAAGCTTTTCTAATGTCAAGTATCATTTCCTTAGACCATGAGATTGCGCAACTCCCGAATACCGTAGGAGTGCTTTGGGTGTGCCAAACGTCACAACGTAACTGGGTGGCTATAAAGGTACACTACAGGTATCTCCAAAAGTGTCTGTTGGGTTGGCACGAATCGAGACTGGGATTTGTCACTCCGTGTAAACGGAGAGGTATCTCTGGGCCCACTCGGTAGGACATCATCATAATGTGCACAATGTGATCAAGGAGTTGATCACGGGATGATGTGTTACGGAACGAGTAAAGAGACTTGCCGGTAACGAGATTGAACAAGGTATCGGGATACCGACGATCGAATCTCGGGCAAGTATCGTACCGATAGACAAAGGGAATTGTATACGGGATTGATTAAGTCCTTGACATCGTGGTTCATCCAATGAGATCATCGTGTAGCATGTGGGAGCCAGCATGGGTATCCAGATCCCGCTGTTGGTTATTGATCGGAGAGTTGTCTCGGCCATGTCTGCATGACTCCCGAAGCCGTAGGGTCTACACACTTACGGTTCGATGACGCTAGGGTTATAGGGTAAGTATGTACGCGGTTACCGAATGTTGTTCGGAGTCCCGGATGAGATACCGGACGTCACGAGGAGTTCCGGAATGGTCTGGAGGTAAAGATTGATATATAGGAAGTATGGTTTTGGCCACCGGAAGTGTTCCGGGCATCACCGGTAATGTACCGGGACCATCGGAGGGGTCCGGGGGTCCACCAGGTGGGGCCACCAGCCCCGGAGGCCTACATGGGCCAATAGTGGGAAGGGACCAGCCCCTAGGTGGGCTAGGGCGCCTCCCACCAAGGCCCAAGGTGCCTCCAATAGGGGAAGGGGGCAAACCCTAGGGCGGATGGGCCCTAAGGCCCACCCTAGGTGCGCCTCCCCCTCTCCCCCTTGTGGCCGCCACCCTAGATGGGATCTAGGGCTGCCGCACCCCTTGGGGTGGGATCCCTAGGTGGGGGCGCAGCCCTCCCTCTCCCCTATATATAGTGGAGGCAAAGGGGCAGCCCAACACACGATTCAATCTCCTTGTTGGCGCAGCCCTACCCCTCTTCCTCCTCGTCTCTCGTAGTGCTTGGCAAAGCCCTGCTGGAGTCCCGCGCTCCTCCACCACCACCACGCCGTCGTGCTGCTGCTGGATGGAGTATTCCCCAACCTCTCCTTCTCCCCTTGCTGGATCAAGGCGTAGGAGACATCACCGGGCTGTACGTGTGTTGAACACGGAGGTGCCGTCCGTTCGGCACTAGGATCATCGGTGATTTGGATCACGACGAGTACGACTCCATCAACCCCGTTCACTTGAACGCTTCCACTTGGCGATCTACAAGGGTATGTAGATGCACTCTCCTTCCCCTCGTTGCTAGATTACTCCATAGATTGATCTTGGTGATGCGTAGAAAATTTTGAATTTCTGCTACGTTCCCCAACAGTACGCTTACGCGAGACTGGTTCTACCGACGTGCTTCACACACAGGTGGCTAGTGGATGTCAGTTTGTCCAACTTTAGTTGAATCAGATTCAATGAACAGGGTTCTTTCTGAAGATCAAAAAGCAATCACTATACCGCGTTGTGGTTTTTGATGCGTAGGTAAGAACGGTTCTTGCTCAGCCCATAGTAGCCACGTAAAACTTACAACAACAAAGTAGAGAACGTCTAACTTGTTTTTGCAGGGCATGTTGTGATGTGATATGGTCAAAACGTGATGAGATACAAATTGTTGTATGAGATGATCATGTTTTGTTAAAGTTATCAGCAACTGGCAGAAGCCTTATGGTCGTCTCTTTATTGCATAAGATGCAAGCGCTATATAATTGCTTTACTTTATCGATATGTGATAGCAATAGTTGCAAAAGCAATAGTTGGCGAGACAACCATGTGACAACATGTTGATTGAGATCAAGATGATGGAGATCATGGTGTCATGCCGGTGACGATGGAGATCATGACAGTACTTTAGAGATGGAGATCAAAGGCACAAGATGATAATGGCCATATCATGTCACATATTTTGATTGCATATGATGTTTATCTTTTATGCATCTTATTTTGCTTAGTTCGATGGTAGCATTATAAGATGATCTCTCCTTAAATTTCAAGGTATAAGTGTACTCCCTGAGTATGCACCGTTGCTACAGTTCGTCATGCCGAGACACCACGTGATGATCGGGTGTGATAAGCTCTATGTTCACATACAATGGGTGCAAGCCAGTTTTGCACTTGCAGAATACTCGGGTTAAACTTGTCGAGCCTAGCATATGCATATATGGCCTCGGAATACCGAGACCGAAAGGTCGAGCGTGAATCATATAGTAGATATGATCAACACAGTGATGTTCACCATTGAAAACTACTCCATCTCACGTGATGATCGGACATGGTTTAGTTGATATGGATCACGTGATCACTTAGATGATTAGAGGGATGCCTATCTAAGTGGGAGTTCTTAAGTGATACGATTAATTGAACTTCAATTTATCATGAACTTAGTCCTGATAGTATTTTCATAACTATGTTGTAGATCAATAGCTCGCGATGTAGCTCCCCGTTTATTTTTGATATGTTCCTAGAGAAAAATAAGTTGAAAGATATTAGTAGCAATTATGCGGACTAGCTCCATGATCTGAGGATTATCCTCAATGCTGCACAAAAGTATTATGTCCTTGATGCACCACTAGGTGACATAACTGTTGCAGGAGCAGATGCAGACGTTATGAACGCTTGACAAGCTCGGTATGATGACTACTTGATAGTTTAGTGCACCATGATTTACGGCTTAGAACTGGGACTTCAAAATGTTTTGAAATGTCATGGAGCATATGAGATGTTCCAAGAGTTGAAGTTAATATTTCAAGCAAATGCCCGGATTGAGAGATATGAAGTCTCCAATAAGTTCTATAGCTGCAAAATGGAGGAGAATAGTTCTGTCAGTGAACATATACTCAGAATGTCTGGGTACCACAACCACTTGACTCAGCTGGGAGTTAATCTTCCTGATGATAGTGCCATTGACAGAGTTCTTCAATCGCTGCCACCAAGGTACAAGAGCTTCGTGATGAACTATAATATGCAAGGGATGACGAAAACGATTCCCCTAGCTCTTCGCGATGCTCAAATCGACGAAGGTAGAAATCAAGAAGGAGCATCAAGTGTTGATGGTCAGCAAGACCACTAGTTTCAAGAAAAAAGGTAAAGGGAAGAAGGGGAACTTCAAGAAGAACGACAAGCCAGTTGCTGCTCAAGTGAAGAAACCCAAGTCTGGACCTAAGCCTGAGAGTGAGTGCTTCTATTGCAAAGGGATTGGTGTAACGCCCCGTATGTAACTTGCCATATTTGTATTCCAACTCTTGCCATTTTCGGCACTAAGTTATGGTATTCCCTCGTGGTTGGGTTTTGTCTTCGTGTTGCTTTTGTCCATGTCATGCATCTCATATCATGTCAACATGTGCATCGGATTTGCATATGTGTTCGTCTCATGCATCTGAGCATTTTCCCCGTTGTCCGTTTTGCATTCCGGCACCCCTATGTCCTCCGGTGTCCCCTTTTGCCTCTTTTCGTGTGCGGGTGTTAAACGTTCTCGGATTGGACCGAGACTTGTCAAGTGGCCTTGGTTCACTACCGGTAGACCGCCTGTCAAGTTTCGTGCCATTTGGACTTCGTTTGATACTCCAACGGTTAACCGAGGAACCGTAAAGGCCTTGTGTGTGTTGCAGCCCAACACCTCTCCAAAGTGGCCCAAAACCCAGCTAAACCCCCTCCATCCTCTCGGTCGTTCGATCACAATCGCGTGGGCGAAAACCGCACTCCATTTGGAGTCTCCTAGCTCCTTCTATGTATAAATAGGCATCCCCCTCCTTCATTTTTGGGTCCAAACCCTAGCTCCTCTTCCCCCGCCGCCGTCGGACACGTCCGAGACGGCCGGACATGTCCGCGCCGCCGCCCGGACCAATCCGTAGCCGCCACGTGGGCAGCCCGCGCCCACATCGCCGCCGGCCCGCCCGAGGCCTGGTCGGCCCCCCCAAGCTCGGCGCGCGCCACCCGCTCCCTGCGCACCCCGCCGCCCCGCGCAGGCCCCACCGCCCGCGCGCCGCCCCGCCGCCATCGCTGGCTCCGCCTCGCCGCCGCACTACTCGCCGCCGTCTGCCCTCGCCGGCGCCGCGTGCCACCGGCGCCCCTACGCCGCCATCGCGCCCGGCCGCGGCCTCCTCCGCCTCCCCGCGCTGGGATCCGGCCGGATCCAGCGAGATCCGGCCTAGATCCTCCATCTCTGGCGAGCCCCACTGCCTTCTCCCCGAGCTTTGGTGAGAGCTCTGTCGAGCCTCGGTTTCTGTGCCATTGACTTTTACCTCGAGGTTGATTTTGTCCACTAAGTCCCCAGTTTTCAATATTTTCTAGGCATCTTCATCATTTCATAATTTTGCATCCATAGCTCCGTTTTGGGCGTGTAGCATATCAAATTGTTCTTCTAGATGTGCACTTCATTTCATTCCATTGCACCATGTTCATTTGAGTTCATCTTGATGCCCTAAATGCTGTTGCAAGAGTGCTATGTAATGTTAGTTTCTATTTCTTAACAGATTATGGACATTTGTCATTTTGCCATGTTTAATGTGTGCCTCCTATGAACTTGAGCCCTACATGTGTTTTGGGCTATGCCATGCCATATTTACAAGGGTGTATGCCATGTATTTTGTGATCAATCTAGTGACTAGCACAGGCATGCAAAGTAGCTCTTGTGATGTTGCTGATTTCAAGGACTTTGAATTCTTCCAAGTCATTTCCCTGATGTTATTTTTATGCCATGTATTCATGTTGCTACAGAGTGATCCATGCCTCTTTTGAGCATGTTCAGTAAGGATGATTTTGAGATATTGTTATGCTCTATCCATCCATGTCTTTGTTTGCAATTATGGAGTACCCTAGCATGACTCAATCTTGCTCTACTTTTTCTATAAAATGTTCCTAGCAGATTGTTTACGTGTTAATCAATTTTGCCGAGGTTGTTGTAGTTGTTCCATGCATGCTATGAGATTGTTCTTGCCATGGTTAGCTACTTGATCATGTCTTCTTGCTGGGTGTATGCTTAGTTTGTCATGCAATGCCTTGTGGTGAGTGCATCGAGCTCGCAAACATGCCTACGTAACTCTGTTTTTGCCATGTTCCAGTTTTCTGCTAAGTCTGAATCTGTTAACGAAACTTGCTAGGTTTACATGGTTGCCATTGTATTTTCTGATCCCTTTTGGCTTATGGTCAGTAAGGGACTTTTGTTATATGATTTGAGTAGTTGCATTCCATGCCTTGCTTTGCCATGATATGTTCCTGCAGCATGTTGTTATCTTGCTCTAAACATTGCTTCCTGATGTTAAATCCTGACATGTTTATTTCACCAAGTCTGTGAACCTGATATCTTTTGCCCGTTTGCCATGCTTGTTTGAACCTGCTATTGTGTGAATTAGCCGTTGCTCAGTGTTCATCTTTTGTCAAGCATCTTGAGTGGATCACTCGCATGTGCTTTGTTGCTATGTTAGAGTGCAGTAGCTTATTTTTCTTGATGCATTTAGATGGCATCATGCTGTTAATCGCAGAATAGTATCATTATTGTTTTGCTTGCCATTTGCAAACCGTGCATCCGATTCCGGTGATCTTTATATCGATTTGGACCGAAATCAACTCATCTTTCCAGCGGAACTCTTGGTTTTCCAAGTTGAGGCCTGATTCAATCTTTTCCTTCCGGAGCATGCATATGCATTGTATATCACATCCCGCATATCATGCCATGTTTTGCATCATGTTGCTTGCGCATTGCACTATGGTTGATCGTGGTTCCCTTTGCTTGTGTTCTTGCCTTGGGTAGAGCCGGGAGACGAGTACGTGATCGAGGAACCCGTTGAGTATGCTTACGAGGATCAAGCTTACGTCAACCCGGAGAACTTTGCAGGCAAGATGACCATACCCTCGAAATCACTTCTATCTTTGCTTGCTAGTTGCTCGCTCTTTGCTAGCCTATGCCGCGATACCTACCACATGCTTTATCATGCCTCCCATATTACCATGTCAAACCTCTAACCCACCTTGTCCTAGCAAACCGTTGTTTGGCTATGTTACCGCTTTGCTCAGCCCCTCTTATAGCGTTGCTAGTTGCAGGTGAAGATTGGAGTTTGTTCCTTGTTGGATCATGTTTATTGTTGGGATATCATTATTATAACTTGTTTACTTTAAAGCATCTATATACTTGGTAAAGGGTGGAAGGCTCGGCCTCATGCCTGGTGTTTTGTTCCACTCTTGCCGCCCTAGTTTCCGTCATACCGGTGTTATGTTCCTTGGTTTTGCGTTCCTTACGCGATCGGGTTATAATGGGAACCCCTTGACAGTTCGCCTTGAATAAAACTCCTCCAGCAAGGCCCAACCTTGGTTTTACCATTTTCCACCTAGCCTTTTTCCCTTGGGTTTCGCGGACTCAAGGGTCATCTTAATTTTGACCCCCCCGGGCCAGTGCTTCGCTAAGTGTTGGTCCAAACTGGGCGATGTCCGGCGCCCCATGAGAAACCAGGGTCTATGCCAACCCAACGTCTTGCCCATCCGGTGTGCCCTGAGAACGACATATGTGCAGCTCCTATCAGGATTTGTCGGCACATTTGGGTGGCTTTGCTGGTCTTGTTTTACCATTGTCGAAATGTCTTGTAACCGGGATTCCGAGTCTGATCGGGCCGTCCTGGGAGAAGGAATATACTTCGTTGACCATGAGAGCTTGTGATGGGCTAAGTTGGGACACCCCTGCAGGGTTTTGAACTTTCGAAAGCCGTGCCCGCGGTTATGGGCAGATGGGAATTTGTTAATGTCTGGTTGTAGAGAACTTGAAACTTAACTTGATTAAAATGGATCAACAGCGTGTGTAGCCGTGATGGTCTTTTTTCGGCGAAGTCCGGGAAGAGAACACGGTCCCGTGTTATGCTTGAATGTAAGTAGTCTAGGATCACTTCTTGATCATAGATTCTCGAACGTGTTTTGCCTTCTCTTCTCGCTCTCATTTGCGTAAGTTAGCCCCCATATATGCTAGTGCTTGCTGCAGCTCCACCTCACATACCTTTTACCTACCCATAAGCTTAAATAGTCTTGATCGCGAGGGTGTGAGATTGCTGAGTCCCTGTGACTCACAGATTACTTCCAAAACCAGATGCATGTGCCGATGATACCATTCCAGGAGATGCGACTGAACTCAAGTGGGAGTTCGATGAGGACTCAGGACGATACTACGTTTCCTTTCTAGACAATCAGTAGTGGAGCCCAGTTGGGGCGATCGGGGATCTTATGCATTTGGGGTTGTCTTTATTTTGGTTCCGTAGTCGGACCTTGATTGTATCTGGGTGATTGTAATGCTATATTTATGTTTTGTGTGAAGTGGCGATTGTAAGGCAACTATGTACCTCTTTCTTATTCAGTACATGGGATGTGTAAAGATTACCCCTCTTGCGACATTGCCTACAATGCGGTTATGCCTCTAAGTCGTGATTCGACACGTGGGAGATATAGCCGCATCGTGGGTGTTACAACTGGTCACTGGAAGCAGAACTTACCCAAGTATTTGGCGGAGAAGAAGGATGGCAAAGTGAAAGGTATATTTTATATACACGTTATTGATGTGTACCTTACTAATGCTCGCAGTAATGCCTGGGTATTTTATACTGGTTCAGTTGCTAACATTTGCAACTCAAAACAGGGACTACGGATTAAGTGAAGATTGGCTAAGGACGAGGTGATGATGCGCGTGGGAAATGGTTCCAAAGTCGATGTGATCGCCGTCGGCACGCTACCTCTACATCTACCTTCGGGATTAGTTTTAGACCTAAATAATTGTTTTTTGGTGCCTGTCGGTGTCAAAACCGGCGGATCTCGGGTAGGGGGTCCCGAACTGTGCGTCTAAGGCAGATGGTAACAGGAGGCAAGGGACACGATGTTTTACCCAGGTTCGGGCCCTCTTGATGGAGGTAATACCCTACGTCCTGCTTGATTCATATTGATGATATGAGTATTACAAGAGTTGATCTACCACGAGATCATAGATGCTAAACCCTAGAAGCTAGCCTATGGTATGATTATATGTATATTGTCTATCGACTAGCCTGGCCTCGGTTTATATAATGCACCGGAAGCCTAGGATAACAAGAGTCCTAGCCGAATACGCCGGTGGGGAGGAATCCTTGTCTTGATCACCAAGTCTTGTGGAATCTTCCATGTATGTGGCAACTATCCGAACTGGCCCATGAGTATACGGCCATGGGGGTCCTCGGCCCAATCTAACAGATCGGGAGATGACGTGGTGAGTACCCCCTAGTCCAGGACACCGTCAGTAGCCCCCTGAATCAGTCTTCAATTTAGGGACGCTCCTCGATTCTTCCGAACTGTTCTTCATCTTCGGTTGTCGGTCTTGAAAACTGGTTCAACAAATCTGCTCATCTTCGATCTTGAGGATTGCCGAAATGCATTCGACGAGTTTACACGTCGGGTATCCGAGGAGCCCCTTTAAGTTTCCGGCCTTTATCAATGCCTTGTTATTTTTATGCCACACCTCGGGTTTGAAGTTGTTCCCAGGAGGCAGTATCCTCTTGTGTCCGAGCTCCAACACCGGACTGCATTCGAGGTATCTGTTGCAGACGAGCACCAACGCCGGACCGCTTTCCGAGCTCCAATGCCAGAATGTATCCGAGCTCCAACGCCGGACTATGTCCAAACTCCAACGCCGGACTGTATCCGGGTTCCAATGCCAGAATATATCCGAGGTGTCATATCGCCTTGGTTCAAAAAAGTTGAAGGAGTTTAGCCAAGCTTAATGCTGGAAATGCCCTCTATGGAGCCAGCCACTAGCGCCCTAGCTTTATGCCGGACTGCTTCCGAGGTGGTGCACCACCCCGACTGTGGGCCGATGTTTTGTCAATATTTTTGATTGGTGCAATTTATTCTCTGCTGAGATATATAGCCAGTAGCCCTCAAGGTGTGTATCAGTTTAAAACCCGAGATGCACTTGAAGGATGACGTAAGACCGCCGATCCCAGTAGCCGCTGAGACTCAGGTTGATTTGCAAAATCGGCCTGAGGATCAAGTCCTAGCTTGGCAGAATACTTCGGGACACAAAAAGCGGCATGCTCAGTCGTCGAGACTCAGGTTGGGTGCGGCCGACCAACTTGAGGATCAAAATCTCCTTGGCAACTGTATTGCACTTAAAATTTTCTGCATTGAACAGGGAATGCAGTAGCCCCCGAGACACTGGTTGGGTGGCAACACCAGATCAGGGGATCGATGTGCCCCTTTAATATTTTTAAATAATAAGCCCGAGGCCCAGTAGCCCCCGAGCCTTAATGCGGGCACGGGTGGCCGAATTAAGGATCGATATCCATAGTAAAATCACAAATTATGTGTAATGATTCTATGTATCCAAGTACTTTACGTCATTAATGCTCGGATCCGCATTGTACAAAACTTTGTTGACCGACCATCGGCTTCCACCTCCTCGGCTAGTAGCCGAGGAGTGTTTGTCCTACTTTATAAAGCCTTTATGAGGGCAAAGATTTACGACAAACAAGGCAATCTGGCCATACGGTTTTATAAAAAAAGGTACGCAGAGAGATATGTTATATTACTTTTTAACATAAGAAATGTCCTCCAAAGAAAATAGTCATGTTATCGGTCCCTTTCTTCGGGTTGTCATGCTAAGCATGATCATGAAACCTCAGCTCTAATGTAAGAGCAAGATATTGAGGATTTTAGTTTGGGAGGCTAGTTGCTAGCCCCCAGTAGTGTTCGACGATAGTCGAGGTCAAGCCGTAAACACTTCGGCCAATGCTATGAATGGCCCATCATTTAATACAGTCATCGGATCGCTGACCAGTTTACGCTTATTGTGACAGTCAGTTTTCGGCTTTCTCCACTGAGGTGCTTAACCAAGTGAGCTGGAAGCACAATCGCAGTGGTTCTCCCTTTGCACACCTAGCCGAACAGAGCGGAACGTAGGAGGCAAGCGCAGGAGCCGGGCAACCCAACTATTGACCGAAGACACAATTCGACACCGATGCATATATAGCAATATCCGAGAATGTTTTTGCCGAATCTCTAAAGGTGTCCGGTGTTGCACTGCGAGACTTGTGCTGAAAACACACAAATAGTTTAAAAGTGCCAAAAGCTTGAAAAACCAAAAAACGTCAGTAAAAACATGACGTCCGAACAAGATTAAGTGTTCAGTGCCAATCCGAAAATTGGAAGAGAAAGAAATTTTTTTGCTTCTGTCGTGTTTTGACAATGACCAAGAAGAAAACACATTTATAGCTCATATATAAATTTTAAGAGCCCCCAAGTGACTTGGGTAAGAATTTTATGTATAATGATTGTATGTACCGAACTACTTATATCATATTTGTGTTCACCCGAACTTTAAACGCGTCTTAACCGACCGTCGGCTTCTCCCTCTTCGGCCAAGGGCCGAAAAGTGTAATGTACTCCGCCTGTCGAGAGTATCGACGGTGTTTCCGATGACCAGGCAATTAGGCCATAAGGCTGTAACAGACAAAGCGCGCTCAGGGAACTTATGCTATATTACTAACAAAGTGTAAGAAGCATCTTCGAAGAAAATAGTACCCCCACTGATACCTTTCTTCGATGCTCATTATTACTATGAGACTTGTGCAATAGATTTTTTGTACTCATGAGTTCCGTTGTGTGCCGACCATGATTGAAAACAATAAGTGCGCTAGCTTTCGGCTTCACCCAGTCTGAGGTCAGAGCTCGGAGGACCCGGTCGTGACAATCACAGAGGTGCTCCCTTTACTCCCTAGCCGAACAATCGAGAACGTAGGGGTAAGCACAGGAGCCAGGCAACCCAGCTTGCGCTTAAGTCAATATGGTGCATATTGTGGCGTAATACACGAACAAGGAACGAAGCCATACAAGTATAATCATATGCAAGAGGAAAAAGCTTCATGAAGGAAGCCCCCAAGTAAACATGGTATTTGAATTTGCATGTCACAAACAAAGTTTTGACAAGGAGATTTTTTACAAGCAACTTTCTTCCAAAAAAGTATAATGCTTGGTCGAACCGAACACAAGTTAAAAATTAAAACTTTGAGCATTAAAACGACTTAGCTGGTTAATGTGTTCGGCATTGATGACGCGGTCCGAGCTTGATGTGGGACAAGGTTCCATCCCCCAAGCCGGTCCCGAGGTGGCGGAGCGGAGAGCTCGACACGTCGAAGTGGTGACATAGCACGGTCAATGCAGGCCGGCAGAGTGATGCCGAAGTCCTCGTCATGGGGTAATGAGGTGTTGACGAAGCCCCCCGTCTAGCTGAGGTGGCGTGGTATGTCAATACACCGAGTTGACGATACTGCCCAACCCGGATCATTTTCCTATGCACAAAAAGTGATGCAAGCCGGAGATAATAGTATAAAAAATCGTTGCATAACAAATAATTTATGCAAAGTGAGTAATAAAAGAAATATGGCCTGGCGCCGAAGTCAATGTTGATGCAGGGCGTCGACATGATGCGGTAAGGGCATGGCAAAGCCTGAATTCACAGGTCGGTCCGAGTTCCGGATGCGGCGTTCGCCGGACTATGTACGAAAATTGACCGAACCACCACGCGGCCGTCGTTAATGCGGCCATCATTTGATAGACCTGTGTTCAGATGATGGACAAACCAGAGTAATAATTCTTTGGGAAAAATAAACCCAAACAAGCAAAAAAAATACTAGGATTAATAGCACCTAGTTTATTTGTTGTAGAAATCCGAAGAAAGGTGATTCCTAAAATTGGGACTCGATCCGCACACCCATTGCTTGATGGGCGATAAAGCGACGGCATGTCGATGCTAGCAAAGGTTGGCTCGCCGAGGTAAAGCCCTCGGTCCAGCTAACATGATGGAGCTGGTCGGCTATTGACGCCGAAGTCTCCGGAGTAGGTTGATGAAGAGATGGCGAAGCCCCCGGTCCAGCCGAGATGTCGAAGCCTCAATGTCAGCCGATGAGTCGAAGTAGGTCGGCGTGATGGACACCCGCTTGACGGAGCAACAGTGCGGCCCTGCCAATGCAGGTCGTGGCGTGGTCAATGCCGGCTTGATGAAGTGACCGTTTATCCTTCGCGATGTTGGTGATGATTTATCCTTCGCGATGTCGAACTCTTGTTCGGCTTGCCGAGATGATGATCCGAAGAAGTTGAGCTCGGCTCAACAAAGTGACAACATGTCTAGCGCAGGTCGGCAGCCGTGGAGCAATATTGCCGGACTGGTTTGACACCAGCATGATGCTGAAGATCATGTTCAAAAGATCTTAAAGTCAGTGGGATGTGTTCAGAACATACCCCATACAAAACTTCCTTCAAAAGGGATGTCGGAAATCCCGTTCATAAAAAAGACAAACTCGGGTCGGATTCGTTTTCACGCAGAAAACAGATCCGAAAAGTGATGCACTAATTGGAAGGTTCCCGGAGTTTGGACGGTCGGATCGAGCTGAAATTTTGAGAGGTGGTAGATATTGGAATGCCGCAGCCGATCAACGGTTGGATCTTCCAAAGGACGTCCGAGCTAGAAGCTGGACACCATGCCCTAAGCTCGTCCAGATTCCCGTCCAGATTTGACAGGGCTCCGGTATATCGTGGATTGCCAGAGATTCCTCCATCGGAACTCGACGAAGTTTTCCAGGGTTGTTGTAGACTCAATTCTGCACAATTCCACCAAAGCAATCGTTAAAAAGACACTTGAGGAGGCGGTGGCGGCAGACACAAGTTTGCTGTCTAGAAAAACAGCACGGTCACCCGAGGGCAATGTTGACGTTGAGCCCCCGGGCTCCCTAGATGATTACTCCATGATCTTGATAGAGATCGGAGTTGATGTTTCTAAAGGCCCTCATCCGAACATGACGATCGGAGGTAGGGCGCAGTCCTTGGTCGAACCAAGGTGACCAGTCGAGCTGGTGATGAAGATGCCAAAGTCGCAATTGATCTGCAGGCGAGCCATCAACCTTTTGCCGAACACACAATGAAACTCTCAATGAAAGCACCAATGTCGGTGTCAAAACCGGCGGATCTTGGGTAGGGGGTCCCGAACTATGCGTCTAAGGGGGATGGTAACAGGAGGCAGGGGACACGATGTTTTACCCAGGTTCGTGCCCTCTTGATGGAGGTAATACCATACGTCCTGCTTGATTCATATTGATGATATGAGTATTACAAGAGTTGATCTACCACGAGATCGTAGAGGCTAAACCCTAGAAGCTAGCCTATGGTATGATTGTATGTATATTGTCTATCGACTAGCCTGGCCTCGGTTTATGTAATGCACCGGAGGCCTAGGATAACAAGAGTCTTAGCCGAATACGCCGCTGGGGAGGAGTCCTTGTCTTGATCACCAAGTCTTGTGGAATCTTCCATGTATGTGGCAACTGTTCAAACTGGCCCATGAGTATACGGCCATGGGGGTCCTTGGCCCAATCTAACAGATCGGGAGATGACGTGGTGAGTACCCCCTAGTCCAGGACACCGTCAGTGCCAGCATTGAGCATGAACATTATATCTGGATCATGTTTGATGCGAGACGGTTATTCATTTAAATCAGAGAATAATGGGTGTTCTATTTAAATGAGTAAAACCTTCTATGGTCATACACTTAATATAAATGGTTTATTGAATCTTGGTCGTAGTATTACACATATTCATAATATTGAAGCCAAAAGATTCAAAGTTAATAATGGTAGTGCAACTTATTTGTGGCACTGCCGTTTAGTTCATATTGGTGTAAAGCGCATGAAGAAACTCCATGCTGATGGGCTTTTGGAATCACTTGATTATGAATCACTTGGTGCTTGCGAATCATGCCTCATGGGAAAGATGACCAAGACTTCGTTCTCTGGAACAATGGAGCGAACAACCGACTTATTGGGAATAATACATACTGATGTATGCGGTCTGATGAGTGTTGAGGCTCGCGGCGGGTATCGTTATTTTCTGACCTTCACAGATGATTTATCTACTTGATGAAACATAAGTTTGAAACATTTGAAAAGTTCAAAGAATTTTAGAGTGAAGTGGAAAATCACCGTAACAAGAAAAAGTTTCTATTATCTGATCATGGAGACGAATATTTGAGTTACGAGTTTGGTCTTCATTTGAAACAAAGCGGAATAGTTTCGCAACTCACGCCACCCGGAACATCGCAGCGTAATGGTGTGTCCGAACGTCGTAATCGTACTTTATTAGATATGGTGCGATCTATGATGTCTCTTACTGATTTACCGGTATAGTTTTGGGTTTATGCATTAGAGACAGCTGCATTCACGTTAAAAAGGGCACCATCTAAATCTGTTGAGACGACACCGTATGAACTATGGTTTACCAAGAAACCAAAGCTGTCATTTCTTAAAGTTTGGGCGTGCAATGCTTATGTGAAAAAGTTTCAAACTGATAAGCTCGAACCCAAATCAGAGTAGTGCGTCTTCATAGGATACCCAAAAGAAACTGTTGGGTACACGTTCTATCACAGATCTGAAGGCAAGATATTTTGTTACAAAGAATGGATCCTTTCTACAAAAGGAGTTTCTCTCGAAAGAAGTGAGTGGGAGGAAAGTAGAACTTGATGAGGTAATTGTACCTTCTCCCGAATTGGAAAGTAGTTCATCACAGAAATCAGTTCCAGTGATGCCTACACCGATTAGTGAGGAAGTTAATGATGATGATCATGAAAATTCGGATCAAGTTACTACCGAACCTCGTAGGTCAACCAGAGTACGGTCTGCACCAGAGTGGTACGGTAATCCTATTCTACAAGTCATGTAACTAGACCATGTCGAACCTACGAACTATGAGGAAGCGATGATGAGCCCAGATTCCGCGAAATGGCTTGAGGCCATGAAATCTGAGATGTGATTCATGTATGAGAACAAAGTATGGACTTTGGTTGACTTGCCTGATGATTGGCGAGCCATTGAGAATAAATGGATCTTCAAGAGGAAGACGGACGCTGATAGTAGTGTTACTGTCTACAAAGCTCGAATTGTCAGAAAAGGTTTTTGATAAGTTCAAGGTGTTGACTACGATGAGATTTTCTCACTTGTAGCGATGCTTAAGTCTATCTGAATCATGTTAGCAATTGCCGCATTTTTATGAAATCTGGCAAATGGATGTCAAAACTGCATTCCTTAATGGATTCCTTAAA
This sequence comes from Triticum urartu, assembly GCF_003073215.2. Lineage (NCBI taxonomy): Eukaryota > Viridiplantae > Streptophyta > Magnoliopsida > Poales > Poaceae > Triticum > Triticum urartu. The sequence continues at coordinate 246,320,116 of NC_053028.1, read as the reverse complement.
GAAGAGTTGTATATGATGCAACCAAAAGGTTTTGTCGATCCTAAAGGTGCTAACAAAGTGATCAAGCTCCAGCGATCCATCTATGGACTAGTGCAAGCATCTCGGAGTTGGAATGTATGCTTTGATAAAGTGATCAAAGCATATGGTTTTATACAGACTTGCGGTGAAGCCTATATTTACAAGAAAGTGAGTGGGAGCACTACAACATTTCTGATAAGTATATGTGAATGACATATTGTTGATCGGAAATAATGTAGAATTTTTTGGAAAGCATAAAGGAGTGTTTGGAAGGATTTTTTCAAAGAAAGACCTTGGTGAAGCTACTTACATATTGACCATCAAGATCTATAGAGATAGACCTAGACGCTTGATATATTTTCAATGAGTACATACCTTGACAAGATTTTGAAGTAGTTCAAAATGGAACAGTCAAAGAAGAAGTTCTTGCCTGTGTTGCAAGGTGTGAAGTTGAGTAAAGACTCAATACCCGATCATGACAGAAAATAGAAAGAGAATAAAAAGTCATTCCCTATGCCTCAGTCATAGGTTCTATAAAGTATGCTATGCTGTGTACCAAACCTATTTTTTACCTCACCATAAGTTTGGCAAGAGGGTACAATAGTTATCCAGGAGTGGATCACTGGACAACGGTAAAAACTTAGTGGAATAAGGAAATGTTTCTCGGTTATGGAGGTGACAAAGAGTTCGTCGTAAAGAGTTACGTCGATGTAAGCTTTGACACCGATCTAGATGGCTATAAGTCTCGATCTAGATACATATTAAAAGTGGGAGCAATTAGCTAGAGTAGCTCCGTGCAAAGCATTGTAGAAATAGAAAATTTGCAAAATACATACGACTCTGAATGGGGAAGACCCGCTGACTAAACTTCTCTCACAATAAAAACATGATCACTCTTTGGGTGTTAATCACATAACAATGTAATCTAGATTATTGACTCTAGTGCAAGTGGGAGACTGAAGGAAATATTCCCTAGAGGCAATAATAAAGTTGTTATTTATATTTCCTTATATCATGATAAATGTTTATTATTCATGCTAGAATTGTATTAACTGGAAACTTAGTACATGTGTGAATACATAGACAAACATAGTTTCACTAGTATGCCTCTACATTGACTAGCTCGTTGAATCAATGATGGTTATGTTTCTACCATAGACATGAGTTGTCATTTGATTAACTAGATCACATCATTAGAGAATGATGTGATTGACTTGACCCATCCGTTAGCTTAGCACGATGATCGTTTAGTTTGTTGCTATTTCTTTCTCCATAACTTATACATGTTCCTATGACTATGAGATCATGCAACTACCGAATACCGGAGGAACACTTAGTGTGCTATCACATGTCACAACGTAACTGGGTGACTATAAATATGCTCTACAGATATCTCTGATGGTGTTTGTTTAGTTGTCATAGATCGAGACTAGGATTTGTCACTCCGAGTTTCGGAGAGGTATCACTACGAAAAAAATACACTTCCGTGATGATACGTGTTTGTCACTGTAGGTCACGTGTTTTGTCATGCATGTACATCCATGACGATTTTATGACAGAATCAAGATAGTCATACCTGTGCTGTCATAGAAGTGTTCCATTACATTACCAAAATTATCATCATGGAAGTGTCCACTTCCATGACGATAAATCGCGCATCACAGAAGTGCTTTCGTCAAGGGTGACCGACACGTGGCATCCACCGTAACGGAACACCGTTAAGCTATCGGGTCGGGTTTTGGATCCGATAACCCGTTAAAAGCCCCAACCAATGGGGATTTTCCACGTGTAAAATCATCATTGGCTGGAGGAGACATGTGTCAGGTCTGCGTTGGCACAGGTGTCACTCATCCAATGGGCGAGACGCGCCTATGATATGTTGACACGTGGACCGGCCCATCAAGTTTAAATGGGCCGGCCCAACTGAAGGCCCACAAGATTTTTTAGACCATAATGGGCCGGCCCAACTAAAGGCCCATGAGATTTTGCGAACCATAATGGGTTGGCCCAGCTAAAGGCGCACAAGGTTTTGCGGGCCTTAATGGGCCGGCCCAGGTAAAGGCCCACAAGATTTTTGTGTGCCATAATGGGCCGGCCCAGGTAAAGGCCCACAAGATTCTTGTGGATCATAATGGGCCGGCCCAGCTAAAGGCCCGCGAGATTTCGCCGACATTAATGGGCCGGCCCAGCTGTATGCCCACACGATTTTGAGGACCCTAGTAGGCCGGCCCATTAACTGGCTGCCATGTTTTGGGCCAAATACCGGCCCATATTTGATCCGGTCCATTAATGGCCTGCCACGCTCTGGGCCTAATAGTGGCCCATATGAGATCGGGCTCGTTAAAAGCCTACCACGTTCTAGGCCAAATTACGGCCGAGATCAGGTCCGACCCTTTAAGAGGCTTTGGGCTCAATTATGGCCCATATCAGATTCGGCCCCTTAACTGGACACTATGCTTTTGGGCCCACTTACTAAAGGCCCACTTAGTAATTCGGCATGATAATAGTTTTGGCCTGTTAAGGGCCCGTTTAACATTTTGACCCTATATTAATTTTGGCCTGTTAAAAGCCCGTCATATAGTTGGGCCTAACTACGACCCGGTTTGCATCCGGCCTGCTCGCAGCCGATATCTGATTGGGCCAAACAAGGACCGAGACAATTTTGGCCTGTTAAAAGCCCGTGATTTAATTCGCACAATCATGGGCCGGGGTTCATTTCGGGCTGCTGCCGGCCCGTGAGCTGTTCGGCGCGTTTCAGGCCCAACCTACATCGTGATTGCATGACGGCCCGATTATGTACCATAATTTTACGGTTTAGTCGGTTTACTGCGAAGACAGGATATATATATACAGTAAAATAACTGCAGCATCGTGAATAAGAAAAAAACCTAGACTATACAATAAAGAAATTACGGCATATTACATCCACTGGGCATCAAAGTTCGCCACTATGATAATAAAGCACAAGCAGACAGCAGATTACATACACTGGGCATCAAAGATCGCCACCAGTGCAAATAAACACGCCGACAAAATAATATACAAAACCGACAACGCTTCAATAGAGTTCAAGAAAGGTTAGCCCTGCTGGGGAGCTGCAGCGCAAGCAGCTGAGCAAGATGATGAGACTGCGCTTGTTCAACACTTATATCTTCCTCACTCTGAAAGATAAACAAGCAGACAGATGACAGGTTTTGCACATAAAAGTATCACTGCTGACAATTCATCACATTTCTTACTGACGAATAAAGTGACACAGTTTAAAATTGCATTAACACAATATGGTATTGATCAGGTCAAGAGATGGCAGGAAATGACATTGTGAAGGAGTTGGCAGCTTCACAACACCACTGGATTACAGAACAAGAACCCATAAGTATCACTGGTTAGTGTGCTGTCAATTTATACCATTTTAGATTGGCAAATAAAGAGACGGTTTAAATAATAGTAGAATGATATGACATTGTTCATAGTTAAGGCATTGCAGAATATGACATTGTGCTGTAGTGGGTAGGTTCACCACACCACTGGATTACGGATGAAGAACAGAAGCATACATGCAGTGCAAAAGAAGATCACTTGCTCTGTATAGTTTAATTTACATGGTATGAAGAAGGAACTTGGTTGTACAACTGAAAACTTAAATTGAGAAAGGACAAACTTTTGTTTACGAACTACATAATAAACTTTAAACAAGCAATTTGATGCAAACACCAAAAATAAACAGCTGTTGCTGTCATGCCTAAGCAAATATATACAACAAAGTTTGAAGGCTTGAGATGGACAAACTTACATTATTGGTGAAGACAGGCTCTATAAAGGCCTTGTCCATGCTGATGGGGGGGGGGCAATTCAAGAAGTTTACCACAGAATCTTCTTCAAAAGCATTGCCTTTATTCTACATTTTGTTAAGAGTAAATATAGATGTGATAATATACGAAAAAATGGAAAATATTTAAGATAAGATGAAGAGTGATGCTACATAACCAAGTAGCTATAAATGTAAGTGCAGTGATACAGGCAAAAGGTACAGCCAAGAGCAATGCACAGCTAAAATTCTTCAGTACCAACCTTATGGTAAGAGTAAATATAGATATGATGTGTAGAAAATGGAGGGTGTCGGTGTCAAAACCGGCGGATCTCGCGTAGGGGGTCCCGAACTGTGCGTCTAAGGCGGATGGTAACAGGAGATAGGGAACACGATGTTTTACCAAGGTTCAGGCCCTCTTGATGGAGGTAAAACCCTACGTCCTTCTTGATTTATTCTTGATGATATGAGTATTACAAGAGTTGATCTACCACGAGATCGGAGAGGCTAAACCCTAGAAGCTAGCCTATGGTATGATTGTATGTTGTCCTACGGACTAAAACCCTCCGGTTTATATACACACTGGAGGGGGCTAGGGTTACACAAGGTCGGTTACAAAGGAGGAGATATACATATCCGTATTGCCTAGCTTGCCTTCCACGCCAAGTAGAGTCCTATCCTGACACGAGACGAAGTCTTCAATCTTGTATCTTCATAGTCCAACAGTCCGGCCAAGGGATATAGTCCGGCTGTCCAGAGACCCCCTAATCCAGGACTCCCTCAGTAGCCCCTGAACCAGGCTTCAATGACGATGAGTCTGGCACGCAGTATTTTCTTCGGCATTGCAAGGTGGGTTCCTCCTCCGAATACACCACAGAAGAATTTGAATACAAGACTAGTGTCCGACCCTGCAAAATAAGTTCCACATACCACTGTAGAGAGAATAATATTTCCACAAATCCAATCTGCTGACACGCTTTGGCAACATGACATCACGCCATGGCTCGGTGATTATTCGAACCGTTTTCTTTAACTAGCCCCGCACATAACGCGAGGCAGTTTCTTGACACGTCTTGTCAAAGCAGAGATCGTGTCCCCCTTATTACGGGATTCTCATCAATACGGGCGTGGGTAACCCAACCGCGCCATCGATTACGGCGCTTGGGGGATAAGCGAGTTTTACCAGGCTAGTGGGGGCACATAGTTTCGGTCGCCCTTATAAAGGGACAAGGTTTAACCTTTTTGTTCCCACGCCTTCTCCCTCCTTGCTCATCCATTCTTGCGCACTCGAGCTCCAACGCCCAAGTCCACATCCTTTCCCTCAACCTTCTCCAACCATGTCCGGAGCGGGAGGCAAATGGATGGCTTCCTCCATTACGGAGGGACACATCAAGAAGCTGCGCGGAGCCGGATACTTAGCTGCGAATATCGCGCACCGGCTCCCTGCTGCGGGGCAGATCGTTCCTACAACTGAACCTCATGAGAGGGTAGTTTTCCTCCACCACTTCCTCCGCGGACTGGGGTTTCCCCTCCATCCATTCGTCCACGGCCTCATGTTCTACCATGGGCTGGACTTCCATGATCTGGCCCCGAATTTCATCCTCAACATTTCGGCGTTCATCGTCGTGAGTGAGGTTTTCCTCCGCATCCGGCCCCACTTCGGCCTGTGGTTAAAGACCTTCAATATCAAGCCAAAGGTGGTGGGAGGCCAACAAGCAGAATGCGGCAGAGCCATGGTGGGCAAGATGCCCAATGTTATATGGCTTGAAGGCTCCTTCATGGAGACCATAAAGGGGTGGCAATCAGCGTGGTTCTACATCACCGAGTCGCGCGACACCAACTGGGTGGCTGCCCCCGAGTTTCGATCCGGAATCCCCACGCGGCTCACCTCATGGAAAGAGAAGGGCCTGTCCTGGGGTTTATTGGTGGAGCTGGACGGACTCCAGAAATGTATCCGGAATATGGCAGACAAGAAACTCAAGCTTGTCAACATAGTCCAGGTCATGCTCATCCACGGGATCGTCCCGTGTCAACAATGGGATTTCAACTTGTGGGAGTTCGACCCGGCCCAGCACCAGACTCTGAGCGAGCTCTTCGACACGATGCACAAGGACGTCTGGAGGGTGCTGTTCAAGGGCGCCGAGGTCCCTCCCTCTCTCACCGAGGACCGCGGGCTAAGTGCGAAGCGCCTAGCGCATTCGGCAAGTTCTATACATCTGGTAGGATATTTATTTCCCCTAGCTTAACCATGTGTGGGGTCTGAGCTCCATGCCTTTGACATGACTGGGTGGAGACGTCGGGGCAGATTAACTGTCCGACCCCTCTGCCCGAAGACACTGCGGATGCTCTCCTGACAAAGATGCTAACTCCGGCTCCTTACAAGGTGCCGGAGAAGACCAAGAAGGCCAAGGGAACCCGAAAGAGTTCCCGATGCCAGGTGTTATCGGACTCATCGTCCGATAACTCCTCGACGCACTCCTCCCCCGAAGACAAGGAGGAAGATGAAGATGCTCCGCCTCTAGTCGGGAGAGACAAGAAAAGGAAGGCCGTCCCAACCCGGGGGGCCGAAGGGTCCAAGAAGGGAAGGAATCTCCTTCCGGACTACTCCACCACCACCGCCGAAGGCGAAGACGAGTGGCTGCTCAGGGCCAAGCCCCTGGCAAAGTCGTAAGTATTCGGATGCCAGAGTAACTCATAGCATACCTTTGTCGCACTGCTTCTCCTAACGCCGAATTATGATTATGCAGACCGCCATGAGCCCGTATCGACGTATCATCGGACGGCTCCCTAGGATCGTCGGATATGGATAGCGATCCACTTCCGAGCGCCACCTCCCCTTACCCTACGGACAACGCCGAGGTATTGTCTCAAGAGGCACCGGGTCGAGGGGAGACAGTCCCGGAGGCGCCTCGAGGCGACCTTCCGGATTCGGGAGCAAAGGGAGCAAGGCTCCCGAGGGCTCCGTCGGCCCTCAGCCGAACACCGCGCCGAAACATCCAGTGGTTTCGGACTCAGGCAGGCGGCGTCCTTCCAAAAGGGGCAAGACGCCTGTGCCGGTGACCTCTGTCCATCCAAAGGCACCGGACAGTCTGCTGGGAGCGCTTCGCAGCGCTTCCATCGACGAAGAGCACCGCACTATTATGAGTGCGGTGATCCAGAAGGTTCAGTCCGCCAAGAGCGGACTGACTGAAGCCTGTGCCAGCCTTCTGACAGGCTTTGAGGTAAATATTTGAAATATAGGAAAAATATTACCGCATAGACAGTAGCCCCTGATGCTCTGTTTGGTGTTCACAAAGAAAAGCCGAACAGAGGATCAAACAATATCGCAAGAGTCTAATATAAGTATGTCTATATGCGTATGCAGGCTTCGCTGCTGGCCTCTGCCGCACTGACTACGGAGGTCGCCGCACTGAAGCAGGACCTCGAAGGGTCCAAGGAAGAGATCAACCTTGCTAAGAGGCAGCTCAAGGAGAACAAAGGTAAGTAGTACCTAGTCTATGGATATATATATATATAAATAATGTGATTGCAAAATGACAGGATCATCGTAAATTTGCCAGGGGCCACGACCGAGTTGGCGACCCTAAAGCAAGCGCTATCCGAGGTCGAAAACAAAGTGGCCAAGGAGCGCACCGAGCGGGAAAGGCATGAGGCACGGGTGGGCGAGCTGCAGCAAGAGATCCACGCTCTCGTGACGAAGCACGAGGCGTTGGAGCTTGACTTGAAGACGCGAGAGTCCGAGCTTGCCACGACCCTTGAGAGTGCAAAGAGTGTCAAGGCCGAAGCCCAAAAGGCCCTCCAGGAGATTGATGCGATGAAGAAGATAGCAGCGGGTAAGGCATTCTATATGCAAAGCAAGCATGTGAAAGTGATTACTTGTTACTTACCCGAATCCGGAGCTCTCCAGTAGCATTCACAGATTTTCCACGCAGCGTGTCGGATGCCACACAGTTTTACCAGGCCGAGGAGGGAAGCTCAACGGAGAAGCTGTTCTGGTCTCAGTATACTGGGACCGAACACCCGATGCCTCTGAGCGACCAGCTGAAGCAACTGGTCGAGCTGCACAAGGCGGCCGAACAGGCCATGAAGGACTTTATAGTCCGGATGTGGCCTGGTGACGCCCTTCCCAACAGCTAGTTCGGCCTGGTGAGGCGGCTTGTGGATGCCTGCCCACGACTGGAAGTCATCAAGCGGTCCGTCTGCATCGAAGGTGCATGTCGGGCTTTCGCCCGTGTGAAGGTGCAATGGGCCAAGATGGACGCCATGAAGCTGGTGAAGGAAGGGCCGCCGCAGGGCAAGGAGCATCACCACCCCGAGATGTACTATGAGGGCGTCCTGAAGGGTGCCCATCTCGTAGCGGACGAGTGTGCAAAAGATGTAATATTTGAATGAACTTGCTCGTGTAATCCTATATTATGAAAACTTGTTCATATGCGCTATGCAACGCTTGTCTGAATTTAAAATATTACCTTATGTTCGGCTGTTTATCAAATCAGAGAGATGTCTAGTCGTTGGCTTCTGCCCCCACGCCACGAGTGCTGGGGTGTTCGGGATAAACCTGAGCACTCTTGTTCCCATTGTTGGGTCCTTCGAGGGAGGTGCTCAGCACAACGAACAAGGGAATCGGACCATAATGCGTTATCACTCTCACTTAGCCATAGAATTCTATAATTTTATATTTCGGCGAAGCCCCTAGTATTCGGAAGGCCGAATTCGGGGCGCGACACACGCCTTAAGCCGACAGGGCCGACTCCTCGCTCTAAGCGGCATAAGTCTTTAGGGACTTGAAACCTCTCGAACAGCGACCAGTCTCTCGCCTTATCATGACAGTCAGTCTTAGCTTTCTCTACCGAGGTGCTTAGCCCAGCAGAACCGGGGCACAATCACAGTAGTTCTCCCAGTGCTACCTTAGCCGATAGAGCGGAACGTAAGGTACCAAACCATGGGAGCCGGGCAAACCCAACTATTGAACGAAGACATGATTCGGAGCTGATGCATATAATGCTATAAGTTCGGGGTGCCGCACTGTCGAAAGTGTTCGGACTTCTCACGCCGTATTATGGGGTATGCTTAAGCCCCTAGCGTATTGGCCGTACCAGAGTGTACGGGTGCTAGATGTCATGAATGAACATATATGTATAGAAAGGAAGAATGCAATAATAGTCATAATGCTATGCATTGTTTTATTCAAAAGGGTGCGTTAAAGCAGAATTATACAAGTAGAGCGATAAGCAAAAAGTAGGACTGTTTGACATGTCCCTTCCAAGGGCAAGCTGAGGAATAATATTAAAGCAAATATTTCACTCATTATCGTAATCCACCTAGGAGTTCCGTGGTGTGACGTAGCTTTCTGCCTCCTTGGTTGCTGCATCATGTGTTCGGCAATCATGCTGCCGGACAGGGTTTCCGGAGATTAAAGTCCTGAAAGAGAAAAAATAACAAAGCGGGAAGCCCCTAGTGCGGTTTAAGCCGCGTCTTGGGGCATGCCATAGTTGTGCCCCCTTCCCCGCCTGTGCCCATGGTATTTTTAATGCGTAATTATGTACGCGTGGCATGGATTTCGCCGTTTGGCTGGGACCGGGGTGGGGGCCGCATTGCTATGCGAGCTCAGAACGTGCCAGGCGGTCCAGTTGCCGATTACTCCAGGCGCACTTGAAGTTGTCTGGGTCCTTAATCGCTGAACTAGTGGATTGCCTTAAGAGGCTACTTTGTGCTTCTGCTGCGAGGGCTGCAGTGTGCTCCTCCGTGCAGAGAGAGCGTTCTGTGTGTTCCGTTGACTGTGATGACCCCCCAAGGTCCTGGCATCTTGAGCTTGAGATATGCATAATGCGGTACCGCATTGAATCTTGCGAATGCGGTTCGCCCGAGCAGTGCATGGTAGCCACTACGGAACGGGACTATGTCAAAGATTAACTTTCGCTTCGGAAGTTATCCGGGGATCCGAAGACCACTTCCAGTGTGACTGAGCCTGTGCAATGGGCCTCTACACCTGGTATGATGCCTTTAAAGGTTGTTTTTGTGGGTTTGATCCTTGAGGAGTTGATACCCATTTTGCGCATTGTGTCATGATAAAGCAGGTTCAGGCTGCTGCCGCCATCCATAAGGACTTGAGTGAGGTGAAATCCGTCAAATATTGGGTCTAGGACCAGTGCGGCGAATCCGCCATGACGGATACTAGTGGGGTGGTCCCTGCGATCGAAGGTGATCGGACAGGAGGACCGTGGGTTGAATTTTGGGGCGACTGGCTCCAATGCATATACGTCCCTGAGCGCACGCTTCCGCTTCCTCTTGGGGATGTGGGTTGCATATATCATGTTCACTGTCCGCACTTGTGGGGGGAACCTCTTCTGTCCTCTGGTGTTCGGCTGCCGGGGCTCCTCCTCGTCATCGCTATGTGACCCTTATCTTTGTTTTCGGCATTTAACTTGCCGGCCTGCTTGAACACCCAACAACCCCTATTGGTGTGGTTGGCTGGCTTGTCGGGGTGCCGTGTATTTGACACGAGCGATCTAGTATACGGTCCAAACTGGACGGGCCCGGAGTGCTTCTTTTGAATGGCTTTTTCGCTGACCGGGTTTAGAGCCCTTGAATCCGACATTGACTGCCGTATCCTCGGTGCTATCGCTGTTAATGCGGTGCTTATGCTTGTTGCGACGTGATCTGCCATTGCCGTCCTTGGTATTCGAAGTACCATGGTTTTTGATATGTTATTGCTGCGAGCCAGCCAACTGTCTTCTCCCGCACAAAAGCGGGTCATGAGTGTCGTGAGGGCTGCCATAGATTTCGGCTTTTCCTGACCAAGGTGCTGGGCTAGCCACTCATCGCGGATGTTGTGCTTGAAAGCTGCTAGGGCCTCTGCATCCAGACAGTCGACGATTTGAGTTTTCTTTGTTAGGAACCGATCAGCCGCGTCGTAAGCCGGGGATGTAGGTTTTGGTGCTTCCTCCTCCAGTCGGGGTAGCAACCTGCACTTTGGGTAACTCTTGGAGGGGCGTTCGAGTTTATATTCCTCGGCCGCCAGGACTTCAGTCCATCTATCGGCTAGCAAATCTTGATCAGCTTCAAGCTGCCGCTGCTTTTTCTTAAGGCTATTTGCCGTGGCTATAAGCCGGCGCTTGAAGCGCTCTTGTTCGACAGTATCCTCCGGCACGACGAATTCGTCATCGTCGAGGCTTGCCTCGTCTTCGGAGGGAGGCATGTAATTATCGTCCTCCGCCTCTCCATCTGCCGCTCTCTCAGGAGGGCTGGCTCCTCCATCCTCCTGCTCTAAATCTTGCTGGAGGGGATTGTTGTTGTCTTCGGCACTGTCCGGAGTGCTATTATCTCCGGTGCCGGTATCACCACTTCTGCCTTGGCGGGACTTAGAGCGGCGCCGCTGAGGCCGTTGCTTGGTTGCTTCTTGGAGGAGTCATCCTCCATTGTCTCATCGCCATTGCCTTCTTTGGGTGTGTCCACCATGTATATATCGTATGATGAGGTGGCTGTCCAATGCCCTGTGGGCAGTGGTTCCTCTTCAACTCCCGCATCGTCGTCCATACCGTCAATGTCTTCGAAGTCGAAGTCAAGCATGTCGGTTAAGTCATCGACAGTGGTTACTAAGTGGGTGGTGGGTGGGTGGCGAATTTCTCCGTCATCCGCATCCCAATCCTGCCGGACGTAGTTCGGCCAGGCCTCTCCTGACAAGGAGAGAGACCTTAATGAGTTCAGTATGTCACCAAAGGGCGAGTGCTGAAAAATATCAGCAGAGGTAAACTCCATGATCGGCGCCCAATCGGATTCGACAGGAACGGGCGCAGGCGGTTCGGAGTCCGTGGCCGGAGAAAGATCCGACAATTTGGCAACACGGCTCTCGTGAAGGGTAAGGTCGATATTCGGCTCGATCGCCGCTGAGGATACGGCCTCCGTGACGGGGTCCATCCACTCGTCCATGGATGGCGCAACTGGCTTCGAATTGAGGCTCGAAGCGGCTCCCGGTGCGATCTCCTGAATATGGTCCGATGGTAGAGCTAAATCGTACTCATCGTGACCGCGTGGCGCACAAGGCAGGGGATCGAATCCGTCGAAGATCAAGTCTCTGTGGATATCGGCCGTGTAGTTTAAGCTTCCAAATCTGACCTGGTGGCCAGGGGAGTAACTTTCAATGTGCTCCAGATGGCCAACCAAGTTGGCCCGCAGTGCGAAGCCGCCAAACACAAAGATCTGTCCGGGGAGAAAAGTCTCACCTTGGATTGCATCGCTATCGATGATCGTAGGATCCATCAAGCCTAACGGCGACGACACAGAGGAACTCTCAATGAAAACACCAATGTCGGTGTCAAAATCGGTGGATCTTGGGTAGGGGGTGCCGAACTGTGCGTCTAAGGCGGATGGTAACAGGAGATAGGGAACACGATGTTTTACCCAGGTTCGGGCCCTTGTCGGTGTCAAAACCGGCGGATCTCGGGTAGGGGGTCCCGAACTGTGCGTCTAGGCCGGATGGTAACAGGAGGCAGGGGACACGATGTTTTACCCAGGTTCGGGCCCTCTTGATGGAGGTAAAACCCTACGTCCTGCTTGATTAATGTTGATGATATGGGTAGTACAAGAGTAGATCTACCACGAGATCAAAGAGGCTAAACCCTAGAAGCTAGCCTATGGTATGATTGTATGTTGTAGTTGTTGTGTCCTACGGACTAAAACCCTCCGGTTTATATAGACACCGGAGAGGGCTAGGGTTACAAAGGAGGAAATATCCATATCCGTATTGCCTAGCTTGCCTTCCACGCCAAGTAGAGTCCCATCCGGACACGAGACGAAGTCTTCAATCTTGTATCTTCATAGTCTAACAGTCCGGCCAATGGAGATAGTCCAGCTGTCCGGAGACCCCCTAATCAATGACGATGAGTCCGGCACGCAGTATTATCTTCGGCATTGCAAGGCGGGTTCCTCCTCCGAATACACCACGGAAGAATTTTGAATATAAGGATAGTGTCTGACCCTGCAAAACTAGTTCCACATACCACCGTAGAGAGAATAATATTTCCACAAATCTTTAATCTGCTGACACGTTTTGGCAACATGACATCATGCCATGGCCCGGTGCTTATTCGAACTGTTTTTCCTCAACCAGCTCCGCACATAACGCGAGGCGGTTTCTTGACATGCCTTGTCAAAGCAGAGATCGTGTTCCCATAATTACGGGATTCTCATTAATACGGTCGTAGGTAACCCAACCGTGTCTAGGACTCCTAGATTATAGGCAAGTCCAAACGGCCACGGAGAGGACGCTTGATATTCACCCTCTTTATAAAGGGACAAGGCTTTTACTTTTTCCCTCCCGTGCTCAATCGAATCCTCCCCCCACCTTGAGTTCTAACACCCAAAGCCCAGGTCAGGTGCTCCGAACCTTCAATCATGTCTGGATCTAGCCTTCAAGGCCGATGGATGCCCTCCTCCATTACGGAAGAATACATCAAGAAGTTGAGGGAGGCCAGATACCTGACCGCCGAGGTTTCGCATCGGCTGCGTGCCCGAGGGCAGGTTGGCCCTACTCCTGAACCCAACGAAGACGTTGTGTTCATCTCCCACTTCCTCCGTGGCCTAGGCCTTACTCTGGATCCCTTCGTCAGAGGCTTGATGTTTTATTACGGGCTAGATTTCCACGATCTAGCCCCGGACTCCTTTCTCCACATCTCGACATTTATTGTCGTGTGTGAGGCCTTCCTCCGCATTACCCCTCACTTCGTCCTATGGCTCAAGACCTTTGAAGTGAAGCCGAAGATGATCGAGGGGCAACATGCGGCGTGCGGAGGCGCGTCAATAAGCAAGATGGCCGGAGCTCCGTGGCCGAAAGGTTCCTTTCCAGAGGTGTCCGAATTATGGCAACAGGAGTGGTTTTACATCACGGCTCCCAGAAGTGCCAAGTGGGCGGCTGCCCCTGCTTTCCGCTCGGGCCCCCCACCACAACTGATGTCATGGATTAGCAGAGGTCTGAGCTGGGGTCCAGCCAAGGACGTGCCTATACTTCAAAGCCGCATTCAAGATCTCTTCGAGGGAAATTTTAATTTGGTTGTGGTAATACAAGTTATGCTAGTTCGTCGAGTCCAGCCTTGCAAACGCCGGCCCCTTCGCTTGTGGGAGTTCAACCCAGAAGGACCGCGGGCTATTCAGAATTTCCTCGGCCTGACGCGCGAGGAAATGTACAAGTCATTCTTCGGACCTCAAGTAGAGTGTCCGGATACTACCGAGGACGTGGGCCTGAGTAGCAACCGCGCCGCCGAACAAGTAAGTAATCCTCTAGCCGAACACACCTACTTTTATTCATGACGTTATTTCTGAGAGATTGCTCTTTGACCAGGACTGGCTAACAAAGGTGAAGATGATCTGGTGTTCGGCCCCCCTCCCTGAGGGCTTGGAAAATCCGGTGCTGGAAAAGATGCTCGAGCTCGCACCTTGCCTGGAGCCCTCGAAGGAGGATACATGGGGGAATAATATGGGTGGAAGCGGGCCCCCATCGCTGCCAGTTCCAACCGAGGGAATGAGCGCCTCCGTGAAGGAGGACAACCAAGGAGAAGAATTCGACCTTGTCTCGCTTCGGGTAAGGAAGAGGACTGCCTCTGAAGATCCGGAAACCGAGGATTCCAAACGGGAGAAGAAATCCCCACTAGAGGGTCCTGCCTTGGGGGGTGCCTTTGCCGCACAAAGTCCGCGTGAGGATCAGCCCTCCAACGAGTTGTAAGTAATTAGAAAGTACTTCAATAGTGAATATATATTCCCTTTCCTCTGAGGAAAATACCTGAAGTGTTTATCTTGTAGTTCAGATATTAGCCCTTCTCAGCAGAGCTCATCTTCGGGGGATCTTCTTTCGGAGATGATGGAGAGCAAAACGCCTCCCCCGGACTCCTCCGCTCAAGAAGCGGGCGACTTTAAAGTGTCATCACGGAGGGCCTCTACGGATTTGGTGAGGCCAGAAGATAATCCTATAGCCACCCGAAGTCCTCAGCATCCGGCTCTTGAAGAGAGCAAACAAAAGGGTTAGGCACCGTCTGGTATGCGGTCGGACATACTGAGGGAGCTGTTGGGGCGGGCAACCATCTCAGAGGAACACCGTACGTTAATGGGTACGGTGATGGAAAGAGTTTCATCCGCCGAAAGCGGATTGCATGAAGCTTTTATGAGTCTACTGACGGGCTTTGAGGTACGTGAAATGATATACTTTTTGATAGTACCGCACATGTTAAGTGTGCCCTGTGTAGATAGTAGCCCCTGAGACTCTGGTTGTCGTCGAGAACGGTAGCGAACAGAGGATTGTAGTCCCAGGCAATAACCATACCGCTTTAATGTGCAGGTAATGGGAGCTCCGGTGGCTAGCCGGACTCATGAGTTTGCCGAACTAAAGCGGCAACTAGATGCGGCAGACGCCGACATCGAGCTTGTTAACAGGCGGCTTGACGAGTCACAGGGTAAGTAATGCTTTCCTGGTGAATGTCACATAATAAGAGCAGCATGATGCCAGTATCTTGAATATGTTGTGACTGCAGACGGAGCTGCCACCGTGGAGACCCTTCGGGCGGAACTTGCCCGAGCCAAGGAACAAGCGAGGGTTAGTAATGCGGCTTCTTTGAAGGCAGTCGAAGAGTTAAGAGCTGAGAAGGCCGCCCATTGCGAAAGTAAAGAAAAAATGGCCAAGATGGCTGTGGAATTAAAAGGCACTGCCGACCGTTGCCCGTTTCTTGAAGAGTAGAACCGAGTGAAGGCAGCGGACCTTGAGAAGGCCACGATGGCGACCAAAGACACTCGCTCCGCTATGAGGGCGAAGAAGGAGGAGCTGCGCGAAGCCATGGATATTGCGGCTGGGAAGCCCTTTCTGCTGCAGAGGAAGTTCGGAGATCCGTGTTATGCCCCTCTGGATCAGTTGTGGAGTTCGGCAGACGCATATATGGACTTGGCGGCGAGCGCTGTCGATGCGGTCGAATACTTCTGAGATCAGTCAGATCGGGAAGTGGACAAGCTGTTCTAGTCGCAATTTAAGGTTCCAGAGCGTCCGCTTCCCTTGACTGATCGACTAGCCGAATGGACCGAACTTAATAGGTTGTCTGTACTTTCCATGAGGTCCGTCGTAGATCATTTGTGGCCGGAGAAGCCGAAGCCGAATAGCTATTTCAGCTTAGTTCAGCAGTTCCTTGGTGCGGTGCCACGCATCAACGCGATGAAGAGGTCGGCATGCATAGAAGGCTCGCGGATGGCCCTTGCCCGTGTTAAAGTATACTGGGTGGAGATGGATGCTACCACTGTTGCGGCACAGGGTTCGGCCATAGGCTGAGTGGCTGCCGAGCACTATTTCGAAGAGGTTCTCGAGGGTGCTCGTTTGATAGAGTCCCAGTGCTCGAAGAATATTATGTTTGAGTGACATGTATTCCCATTGTAAACACAATGTTTTTATGAAATTTATTAAGGCCGTGTTTATACTTTTGCCTGAAAGTAATATGGTGCCTCCTGTGCGGCCGTTTATGTATACATGCGTATAACCTGAAAGATTGCAGTCGTCGGCTTCAGCCCCCACGCATATAATGCGGAGGTGTTTGCAGAAGACGCGTGTTCACACTTAACCCAACGTCTTGGTCCTATTAAGGAGGTGATAGCGCAGCGAACGAGGTAACCGGACTATAATGCTTTAACACTTTCACTTAGCCATAGGAGTTTGACGGTGGGGCTACTATATAGCCCCTGTTGGCTCCGCACTCTCCCGAATTCGGGGTGCGTACATGCCTGGCCGGGAAACGGCCCTTCGTTAAGGCGGAGGAATTCTAACATTCCGATAGGTCATCGAGTGGTAGACAGTGTCACGCTATATCATGATAGTCAGTTTTCAGCTTTCTCTACTGAGGTGCTCGTCCGGATGACACGGGGCACAATCGCAGTAGTTCTCCTAGTGCTACCTTAGCCGATAGAGCGGAACGTAAGGTACCAGAACATAGGAGCCGGGCAAACCCAAAATTTGACCAAAGACATGATTCGGAGCTGATGCATATAAGGCAAAACTAGCAACGCCGAACACTCCCTAAGGTATTCGGTCTTTATGGTATAAATCGGGCCTAAATAGTGCCCTTTGTAAGAAGCCCCTTGTGTCCAGGTACGTGCATTATTCTAACGTGGCCACATGCCAAGACGTCAGCATCCTTCTCAATTGCACTGAGAATTCAAGGGATGTGTATCAACAAGAGATAGTAAAAAAGGTTTACGCAGGGTCTTAATCTAAAAAGAATCCTTGGAGCGAGTCCCTGCTGCATGTTTGCACCTGTGTCTCCGTTGTGCCGTATCCTGGACGGGTGTAGCCCGATGATCATCTGTAAAAGAGAGGAACTTAGGTGAAAAAGTTGTCGTGCAAAAAAGGTAGTTTTTAAAAAAACCATGTATAATAAAAAATGAGTAGAAATTGCCACCTATCTGCGCGCGTTGAGGCCCCTTGTATTTATAATGGGGGTGTGGCCATCAATCCGGTACAAATTACATATAGTAGCGCCGGACTCGTCTAACCGCATCTGTGGTCTTGATGACCTATCAAATGCTTTAGTTGATGAGGCCGTTTTTAGTGTGCGGCAGCCAAGGCAGTCGCATTCTCTTCGGCGCACAAAGATCGCTTAATATTTCCGTTTACTGTAATGATGCCACGTGGACCGGGCATCTTGAGCGTGAGGGAAGCGTAATGCGGTATTGCATTAAAGCGAGCAAAAGCTTCGCGTCCAAGTAGTGCTTGATAACTGCTTTGGAATGGAGCGATGTGGAAGGTTAAATGTTCGCTGCGTGAGTTATCGGGGAAGCCCAATATAACCTTTAGTAGCAGGGAGCCCGTGCAGTGAGCCCCTGGGCCTGGCATTACTCCTTTGAAGGTAGTGTTGCTATGGCGAATTTTCGTTGGGTCTATCCCCATTTTGCGGATTGTGTCCTGATATATCAGGTTTAGACTGCTGCCACCGTCCATCAGGACTCGTGTGAAGTGGTATCCGTCAATTATTGGGTCTAATACCAAGGCAGCCCATCCTGCCCGTCGGATACTTGCTGAGTAATCCTGATGGTCAAAAGTGATCGGTTGAAATGACCAGTGGCAGGGCTCCGCGGTGATAGGCCCTTGGGCATATTTATCTGGGAGTGCCGCTTTGTTTCTCCCCTTGATCACGTGTAACACGTTTACTGTTTTGACTTCTGGTGGAAATTTCTTTTATTCCCCAGCATCTTGCTTGAGAGGCTCACTAGTAGAAAAAGGGTCAAACGTGAAGCACATTAGTGCCGGTTTGAATTTGAGCCAGCACTAATGTGTACATTAGTGCCGGTTCCAACGGCTAGCCGGTCCGCTCTCATTAGTACCGGTTCGTGGCGAACCTTTAGCACCGGTTCGTGCCACGAACCGCTACTAAAGTGAGTGGTGGCAGGATGTTGTCATTCCGGGGCCCCTCCAGCACCTTTAGTACCGGGTCGTATCACGAACCGGTACTAAAGGTCGTCCTACATAGACCCTTCGTCCACCCGAGCTCGCTCTGTTCTTCCCCTTTCCCCTCTCCTCTCTGTTCTTTTCCCTCTTCCTCTCAAGCTCATCACACATTTTGCCCAAGATTTGAAGGCCCCCATCCATTCAAATGATCACAAAGGTTAGCAACTCTTTCCTTTCATCTCTCATTGCTAGATTAGCTCGTGCAATGCTTTATATAGTGATTGATTTTTGAATTTAGCAATTTGGGAGGAATTATATATATGTGCTAGTATTTGATTTATATGCAATTTGAGGTCAAAAATAACACTTAGTTTTGCATATGTAGGTGTGGTTTACTTAGTACCTTCTAAATCTCTGTCGTAACCACCGTCGATCGCTCGCAACGTCCCGTCGCCGGCACCACCTTGTGGTGAGCCTCTTGTTCATGAAGTTTTATATAAAAAATTGATGTTTGTGTGATTTGGATATATAGTTACTCGTATAATTATCTTACCCATACGTTGTTTGTTATGCATAGTGCCATGGTTTTGATATCTGTCCCCGTCGGCCCTCGTCCGGGTTATGATTCGGATGTGGTATATTCTCTTTTAAAACTATTCATTGCATTTCGTGTTTATGAAAAATTATGCCCATCAAGTTGACATAGATATTTCTATGTAGGAGGTAGTTGAACCCGAAATTCCAACCGACCCTATTGTCGAGAGGTTAAATTTTGTTGAAAGAGAAAACGAGGATTTGAAGAAAAAATTGAAAAGAATTGAGGGGGAGAAGATGGAATTGGAGTTGCATGTTCCCGATGTCGTCGCTGATCACAAGATTAAGATGGAGAAAATGCGCTTGAAGATTAGAAAGATTAGAAAATATGCCATTCATATTGAGGCTTGGTATCATTATGCTGTTGGATCAATTGTTACCTTAGTTGCGATCTTGATCGCATTTGTTGTTGCATTTAAATTCTTTAGCTAGAGAGTTATTTGTTTGTTGCATTGAAGTGTTGTATGCTCTTTATGTATGAACTTTATGTATGAACTTTATGTATTGTATTAATTTGATGTTTTCGGTGCTGTGTATTGAAGATGAGCCGGCAATGGATGTACGATGACCGATGCTCTCCCGAGTTCATTAATGGCATGTGTACTTTTCTGCTTGCGGCTGAGGAAAACAAGCGAGTGGATGGTTTTATGCATTGTCCATGTGCTGACTGTAAGAATGGTCGCAATTACTCTACGTCAAGAACCATTCACGTCCACCTGTTTGAGTCCGGTTTCATGCCCCACTATAATGTTTGGACCAAGCATGGAGAAAGAGGGGTTATGATGGAAGACAATGAAGAAGAAGAGGACGACGACAGCTATACTGGCCATGGGTTCCCTGAATATGATGATACAACAATGAGGGAAGAAGCTGAGCCGGTAATGCGGGAAGAAGCTGAGCCAGCAATGCGGGAAGAAGCTGAAGAAGAGGCATCGGATGAGCCCGTTGATGATCTAGGTCGGGCCATTGCCGATGCAAAGAGAAACTGCGCAAGTGATTTGGAGAATAAGAAGTTGCAGCGCATGTTAGAGGATCAGAAAAAATTGTTGTACCTGAATTGCGAAGGTGACAAGAAAAAGCTGGGAACCACACTGGAATTGCTGCAATGGAAGGCAGAGAATGGTGTATCTGACAAGGGATTTGGAAAGTTGCTGGTAATGATAAAGGATATGCTTCCAAAGGACAACGAATTGCCCGAGAGTACGTACCAAGCAAACAAGGCCGTCTGCCCTCTAGGGTTAGAGGTGCAGAAGATACATGCATGCCCTAATGATTGCATCCTCTACCGCCGTGAGTACAAGGATTTGAACGCTTGCCCGTTATGCGGTGCATTGCGCTATAAGATCAGCCGCGATGACCCTGGTGATGTCGAGGGTGAGCGCCCCAGGAAGAAGATTCCTGCCAAGGTGATGTGGTATGCCCCTATAATACCACGGTTGAAACGTTTGTTCCAAAACAAAGAGCATGCCAAGGCGATGCGATGGCACAGAGAAGACTGTAAGAAAGACGTAAAGTTGAGAGTACCCGCTGACGGGTCGTAGTGGAGAAAAATCGAAAGAAAGTACGGGAAGGAGTTTGCAGATGACGCAAGGAACGTATGGTTTGGTCTAAGCGCAGATGGCATTAATCCTTTTGGGGAGCAGAGCAGCAACCATAGCACCTGGCCTATGACTCTATGTTTGTATAACCTTCCTCCTTGGTTGTGCATGAAGCGGAAGTTCATTATGATGCCAGTGCTCATCCAAGGCCCTAAGCAACCCGGCAACGACATTGATGTGTACCTAAGGCCATTAGTTGAAGAACTCTTATAACTGTGGAATGGAACATGTGTACGTGCGTGGGATGAGCACATGGGGGAAGAATTTGACCTAAAGGCGTTGCTGTTCGTGACCATCAATGATTGGCCTGCTCTCAGTAACCTTTCAGGATAGACAAACAAGGGATAGTGTGCATGCACGCACTGTTTGGACGATACCGACAGTATATATTTGGCTAATTGTAAGAAGAATGTGTACCTGGGACATCGTCGATTTCTTCCGAGCAGGCATCCCGTAAGAAAGAAAGGCAAGCATTTCAAAGGTGAGGCGGATCACCGGACGAAGCCTCGCCACCGTACTGGTGCTGATGTACATGATATGGTCAAGGATTTGAGGTGGTCTTTGGAAAGGGTCTTGGTGGACAACCTGTTCCGAATGATGCTGACGGACGCGCATCCATGTGGAAGAAGAAATCTATATTTTGGGACCTGCCCTATTGGAAAGACCTAGAGGTCCGCTCCGCAATCGACGTGATGCATGTGACGAAGAATCTTTGTGTGACCCTGCTTGGCTTCTTGGGCGTGTATGGGAAGACAAAAGATACACCTGAGGCATGGGAGGACCAGCAACGTATGCACGGAAAAGACGGCATACATCAGGGTCATGCAAGCTACGCTCTTACCAAAGAAGAGAAGGAAATCTTCTTTGAATGCCTGCTTAGTATTAAGGTACCGTCTGGCTTCTCATCGAATATACAGGGAATAATAAACATGGCAGAGAAAAAGTTCCAGAACCTAAAGTCTCATGACTGCCATGTGATTATGATGCAACTGCTTCCGGTTGCATTGAGGGGGCTTCTATCGGAAAACGTTCGATTATCCATTGTGAAGCTATGTGCATTTCTCAATGCAATCTCTCAGAAGGTAATCGATCCAGAAATCATACCAAGGTTAGAGAATGATTTGGTGCAATGTCTTGTCAGTTTCGAGTTGGTGTCCCTACCATCCTTCTTCAACATCATGACGCACGTCCTAGTTCACCTATGCGAAGAGATTAACGTTTTGGGTCCTGTATTTCTACACAATATGTTCCCCTTTGAGAGGTTCATGGGAGTCTTAAAGAAATATGTTCATAACCGTGCTAGGCCAGAAGGAAGCATCTCCAAGGGCCATGAAAATGAGGAGGTCATTGAGTTTTGTATTGACTTTATTCCTGACCTTAAGCCGATTGGTGTTCCTGAATCGCGGCATAAGGGCAGACTGGATGGAAAAGGCACGCTAGGAGGGGAACAAATAATATGTATGGATGGACATTCTCTCACTGAAGCACACTACACAGTTCTATAGAATTCCGCCTTGGTGGCTCCGTATATGGATGAACACAAGAATTTGCTAAGCTCCAAACACCTGGAGCGATCTGATGACTGGATTACACGTGAACAAACCAGGAGTTTCGCCAGCTGGTTGCAGACACGTACCATGCATGACACCTCTATTGAAGATGACATGTACTTGCTGTCCCAGTTACCATCTTCAAATATAATGACTTTCAAAGGGTACGAGATAAATGGTAATACAGTTTACACGATCGCCCAAGATAAGAAGAGCACCAACCAAAACAGTGGTGTCCGCTTTGATGCAAAAACCAAGACAGGAAAGGAAACATATTATGGTTATATACAGGACATATGGGAACTTGACTATCGACGTGGTTTGAAGGTCCCTTTGTTTGGGTGCAAATGGGTCAATATGACACGAGGCGGGGTAACGGAAGACCCGCAGTACGGAATGACAACAGTGGATTTCAACAATCTTGCGTATGCAGACGAACCATTCGTCCTAGCCAAGAAAAAGAAAAGATAAGGAAGGGAATGCATCGTACGATGAGCCAAAGCGGCACATAGTTCTTTCTGGGAAGAGAAACATTGTGGGAGTGGATGACAAGACAGACATGTCAGAAGATTATGAAAAGTTTGATGAAGTTGCTCCATTCACAGTGAATATTGACCCGAGCATCCCGTTAAATGATGAAGATTTTCCATGGTTACGGCACAAAGGGACACACGCGAAGAAAAAGTTTCACACCCAAAGATCTGGGATGTGATCGGCTTCACTATAATCACTTTCTTCTGCGTTTCACATCCAGGAGGGAATCTCTGTAATAGTTAGGGTAGTTATGTGTTTTGGCATTTGAAACGCGAAGAAATTTTATGTGCAAACAAATTCTTTCATGCCTTTACTGATTTTTTAAGCTAAATGACCCTGAAATTGAAAAGCATTTCAAATGAACTCAGAAAAGGTTGAAAGTTGGCATGGTATTATAATTTCACCCACATAGCATGTGGAAAAAAGTAGAGAGGGTTACCGCAAAAACTAGATGCACTTCGTGTACTAAATGGACAATCTCTTTCGAAGTATCAGGGTTTCGAACAAAAACTCATCCGTTACAAAAGGCATTCCATTTTTTAGATAACCTAAGCATTACCAAATTGAATATAATGATAAAACACACTAATATTAAACATAAGAAAAAAGAATCACTGAAAAATCTATTCTCAAAGTTAAGTTATTCACAAACTAGTGATTCACACAAATTTCAAATAAATCAAAATTTAAACTATTCAAATTTGTAAACTACCGGTACTAACAGAAAGTTTGTAATTTTTTGTACCTAAAGCAAAAATATTCACAAAGAAACTCTAAATACAGCAAAAAAACAACTCAAACAAAAATAAATAAAGCAAAAAAAATAAGAAAAAAAGCCCACCTACTGCGCCACAGCGGCCTGCATACGACTAGAAACCCAACCTGTTGTTGGGCCAGGATGCAGGCCCAGTAGGTCCTCAGGGCAGCACAGAACATTTAGGCCCAGTAGGCCTGCTTTGGAGAGGAGCTCGAGGGAGCTACCGCACTGGGGCTTATAAACCAGTGCGGACGCCCCTCGGCTAGCGAGGTGGGACTAAACATTTCGCACCGCACCTGTGCTAGCGCACCCCCTTTAGTGCCGGGTGGTAGCACCAACTAGTACTAAAGGGGGGGCCTTTAGTACCGGTTGGAGCCACCACCCGGCACTAAAGGGGGTGCGGTTCCTGCCGCTTGGCCTGGCCAAAACAGGCCTTTAGTACCGGTTGGTGGCTCCAACCGGTACTAAAGGTCCATCCTATATAACTAAACACTTCAAAAATTTCAGTTTCTCCTCTGCTTCTTCTCCTCTGCCCCATCGCCCGCCGCCCCCGTCTCCATAACCCTCGTCGCCGCCCCCATCCCCGTCGTCGCCGCCCTGTCGTCCCCATCCCCTTCGTCCCCGTCGTCACCGCCGCGCCGTCCCGCGTCGTCCTCGTCCCCGTCATCGTCGCCCCGTCCCCGTTGTCGCCGCCCCGGCCCGTCCCCGTCGTCGCCGCCCCGTCCCTGTCCCCGTCGTCGCCATCCCCGTCGTCGCCGCGCCCGTCGCCGTCCCCGTCACCACCCCCATCGCCTCTCGCCTCGCCGGTGAGCACACACACACATATAGTTAGTTATAGAAATGTTAGAATTGTTAGAAATTTTTTCTGTTTTTTAGTTATATAAATAGTTATAAAATAGTTAGAATTGTTAGAAATTTTTCTGTTTTTTAGTTATAGAAATAATTATAAAATAGTTAGAATTGTTAGAAATTTTTCTGTTTTTTAGTTGTAGAAATAGTTATAAAAAAGTTAGAAATTTTTCTGTTTTTTAGTTATAGAAATATTAGAAATGTTATACAAATGTTAGTTATATATATATAGAAATGTTATAATTCTTTTTTTTTTCTGTTTTTTAGTTATAGAAATATTAGAAATGTTATAGAAATGTTAGTTATATAGCATTGTTAGAAATGTTATAGGAATGTTAGTTATATAGAAATGTCAGAAATTTTAGTTATCAAAATCCAATCATTAAAAAATGTTACTTTTTGTGGGCATATAGCTAGTATTTGTTCTGGACGATGCCCGGCCCGCATCCTCGTCGTCGACCCGTCCGCGACGACGTCCGGCTGACCCATGTCCGGGACTGGGCTCCGCCGGGCTGGCACTGGGAGGTGCTGCCTGGAGGGGCGCGCCGCTTGATGAGGAACCCGGCCCCGGGTCCCGTCGTCGACCCTGATCTCGTTTGGTGGCGTTCGCGTGGGCCAGTTTCGGTGCGGAGGTAGCCGGCCCCGCCGGAGGAGGTATGTCGCCATGTCAGGGAGGAGGACGAGCACGTCCATCTCTACATGGTTGCGTTACAGGGTGGCAGGTTCTCCAATACCTGGCAGTTTCTTCAAGGATCTCACTTCAGCTATGATCCTGTGAGGGTTCCTTCTCTTTGGGTGTCCACCGCCCGCACCGAAGGAACTGCGGGTGTCCTAGATTCTTCTGTAGTATTCGATCTTTATTAGCTACCTAGCCAGTGATGCACTCGATATATAATATTCGAGACGATGTATTCGAGATTATATATTATTCGAGACGATGTATTTGAGATTATATCTATTATTCGAGACGATGTATTCGAGATTATATCTATTATTCGAGACGATGTATTCGAGATTATATCTATTATTCGAGACGATGTATTCGAGATTATATTCGATGATGCTTATTATGTACTATGATTGATTCAGTTTTTCCTTATTAATTGATTGCATCCATGCATTGTAATTTGAATATATTTCTTTTGGATTAGTTAAACAAAACCTATGGCGGACAATACCGGCAGAGAGGGAGAAGAGGCCCTGTTCAATATCATACGCAATCCTCGTGGGCCAGATGATGATCAGAATGAAGAAGATTATGACGGCTCCGAATATCTAAACAACACCGGGGAGGGTGATATGATATTCTATCGCGACGACCGAATTGATGAAGTCGTGAACTATGAATATGACAAAGAAAATGTTGATCTTGAAACAACAAAGACCGGCGAGGTATATATATTTATATAAGCAGGCATCTGGTGATCATCACATGTTTTAAATGACTTGAAGATATATTAACGAATCGATCTTTCTTCTTTCAGCCATCCGGATCGAGCAAATCTTCAGGCAACAGGACGAAACGAGGCCCGAACAAAAAGTCCGGGCGCGCCCTTCCGCCTCCCTGCACGGTCAAGTCCGGGCGCGCCTTGGGCCCGGGGGCTACTATCGGCGTTTTGGGAACGGGGGTCCCCAGACTTGCCTGCCTGCGGCCTGCGGCATGGCTCAAAGGGGGGGCCTAGCACGGCCCATCTTCATCAACAGAGACTCAAGACCCTCGCGAGGGGCCAAGCCTCGCGAGGCGAACGACACGGGGCTTCCTCAGGCATGGCCTCATCAGGCTGGCTCGTCGCTTAAGCCAACCACTTGGCGCGGGCGCATGGGCAATGTAGCGTCTACTAATACGATGAACACAAGTTTTACATGAGGGGCTCCCCCTCCCAAAATGCTCTCACAGCCATCAGGCCAAAACCTGAGTTCTATTCATGCAGGGTAAGGAAGCAGGAACGACGCACAATCAGTCGGATAAATCCCCCAATGCGTCCTCAGGAGCACCACCCGAACCGTTGCTAGCGTCGTTGAACTCGCCATCGCTGTCCGCGTCGCCGCCAGCGGCATCAGGGCCGTTCACCACACCGCCCTCGTCGGCAGCCACGGCCTGGGGGACTGGGGCGATGGCGGCGTCGAAATCGAAGTGGGGATCCATGTTCCGGAGATGGCTGAAGATGCGAGAAAAGGCGCGCCCGAGCAGGGCGCGGCTCCTCTCCTCCATCAACCTGTCAGCCCTGACCGACCGCGCCTCCAGCTGCGTCACCACGTCGGTGAAGAACTGAAGGTTGCCGGCGTAGTTTACTGCGTGCGGCTCGCCAACAACCGCCTCGCAGATGTTGCCCAAGGCTGTGTTGGCTCTCTCCCGGAGCGTGGTAAGCATGGGGCCATGCTCATGCTCCAGGATCTGCCGCTGACGTATCTCGTCCGCATTCTGGCGTGCAACGACCTCAGCCTCCTCCACCCGCTAGCGAAGAAGGGGCATCTCGGCCTGGGAGGTGGTTGACTCCCCTTGCGCTACCTCAAGGGCGGCCCGAAAAGCGTCGGCCCGCCGCGTCGCTTCCTCCAGCTTGGCCCTCAAGGCAGCAGTCCTACCTTCAGCCTCGGCCCGGATCAACTCCAACTTCTCCTCGAACTCGTGCTCGAGGTTCAAGCACGCCATCACCACCCGACGTCCGACCTCCTCCAGGACACAGGCTTCCCGTGTAGCGACATCGTCCTCCGCCTGCGTCACCAAGCGCTCCCTCGTCTCCAGACGCTCGTACTCGCGGGTACGTCCAGCGACTTCCAGCGTCAGTGCCTCCTCATGCTTCTGGAGCTCTGCTGAGTCGCCAGCGGCCACCTTCATCGACGCGAGGGCTGCATCGCGCAGCTCCGCCTGCTCCTCCAGTGAGTGGCACCAGGCCAGGAGCTCCCGAGCCCGCTCCTCCGCCGCCTTTCGCCGCCGGTCAGCTTCCTGGGCCTCCTCAGCGGTCCAAGATCGGGCCTCCCGAGAGGCCACCAGCGACGCCCTGGCCTCTGTGTCGTCAAGATCGCGCCGACGGTGCGCAAGGGCGATGGCGCCCTCCAGCTCGCGCCTCTCTGCAGCCAGGCGCAGGCCCTCGGCCTCAAGGCACGCGTCTTCATCAGCAAGCTCCTCACCAAGCAGGCTCACCGCGTCAGCCGCCCTTCGAAGGAATCCTTGGCGAAGAGCGCGACGCTCCCGGGCGCGCTCGAGCACGTCTTCCACACCATCATCTGCCCCGAGCAAGCGCCGGGGGCCACGAATCAGCACTCCCCCTCCGGGCAGGGGGCTGGGGGCTGGCACCCTCGAGACGGCCGGGCACGCCCCGCCAGAAGCCCGACCTGGAGCCAGCCCGTCCCCAAATGAAGAGCGCAGGGAGCGCCTCAGCCAATCGCAGTCCATGACCAGGCGAGAAGCCCACGGCAGGCTAGCTATGCCACGAGAAGGCCCGCGAAGAAGGATCGCGAGGTGCGCAGGGCCATGATGCGCCTCGGGACGGTTTGCCTCTCCGATCGCCCTCACCACAAGGGCTCTGCTGCTCAGAGCACTTGAGGACGGTGGAGGGGGCGAACCCAAGGGGGATGGCACCTCAGCTGTCTCCACGAGCTCGGCTGGAAGGGGCCTGCGGAGCAAGGATCAGTAAAAGGAACAGAAGGATCGGGAGCTGGGAAAGGAGAAGGCTTACTCATCAGTGGCGAAGTACTTCCTACGCTTTAGCAGGCGACAAGGGTAATCGTCGCCCAGGGCCTCCCTTCTCTTCCGGAGGGCCTCAAAGTCCACGCGGAAGTGGCCCAAGAGTTGAGCGCAGGGATCAACCTGCGACGAAGACGGAGCGTCAAGGCGATCTGCGTCAGGGGCGCCTGCCTGATGCGCGCTGCCAATCTCCTCGCCAAGAGAAGCAGCTGGAGCCTCAGGGGCCTCAGTCGCAGGCGCTGAGAGCAGCTGCTTGTCACCCTCAGCCTCGGCGGCACGGGCCCCAAGAGCTGCTCCCTCATGAGCATCGCCCGGCGCTGTCACCCCGCCGGGAGCCCCCTCGGCCTCTGGCGCCTCATGCCTCCCTGCTCCGCCAGTTGAGGAAGAGTCGCCTTGGCCGACTGGAAGGGCAGTCACAATCACTGGGTTCTCGCGAGGCCCCTAGAGGCCGACGGGGCGTGGCCCCCACTCATCAAAGATAGGCATCTGATTCACAAAATCGCCCCTGCTCTGGCAGAGGTACAGCAAGGCCCCTCCCTGCTGGATGCTGCCAGGGTTGGGGTCCCCAGTCATGGTCAAGAGCGTTGTCCTCAGCACTTCAGGCGTCAGGTCCTCTTCCTGGAGCCTCATACGATCATCGCGCCCGCTGAAGGCCCACATCCGGCGGGAGTGGCGTTGGAGAGGAGCAACGCGGCGTAGCAGGAACTCCTTCACCACCTTGGGCACTGTCACGCCAAGCGACCTCAAGAACGCGAAGCGGTGCCAGACGAAGACGAGCCGGGGGCTCTCAAGCGTCTCCTGGCCCCAGCCCGAATTGGGGACAGCAGACGAAGTTGGCTCCGATAGCAGGGGCTAGGCACCCCTGCATCCACATACAGCCACCGCTCGCGGAACCCAGCCACGGGCAGAGGGAGCCTGAAGTCAATCCCAGAGGCCGTTGTCTCAGACGCGGCAACGAAGCTCACGCACGCCCAGCATTGGGTAGGGTCAAGAAGGCGCAGCAAGGAAACCGAAGGAAGGATGCCCATCATAGCCTCGCAAACAAAGGCGAAGACCGAAAGGAGGGTGATGGATTCAGGACCCAGATGCATCATGTGGGTCTGATAGTGGGAAAGCACGGCATTGAAGAAATCAGAAAAGGGAGGAACCAGACCCGCCCACAGGGCGTCTGCAAAATACGGGACCTCGGTGACTATCCTGTCGATGGAGAAGTGGGACGCGGGCCAGGCCGTCGTCCTCCCGCATTCGTTGATGATAGTGGCTAGAGCCGAGCTAACCTTGCCCAAGCCCTCGGCGGGGGCCGCCAACGGCGGTGGGCAAGGCGGAGGCACGGGTCTCTTCCCTCTTCCCTTCTTCGTAGGAGCCATGGCGATGGGAAGGGGGGGGGAAGGTTCGAGATTGGGTTGAAAACAGAAGCTGGAGTTTGAGCGGAGGAAGGACATAGGGCGCTCGAGCAACAGAAAGGGGAGCGGCTATGTATGACTACGAGTCCGCCTAGCATGGCGCAAAATAAGGGGGGCGTGGGGGAACAGTGCCGCCCACGTCCAATCAACCGCCACGCGGCACCCAAGGCCGCAGGCTGTTGGGGCCCGCGGCGCTTCGCTCTTGCCCTTCCGCCTCCCTGCACGGTCAAGTCCGGGCGCGCCTTGGGCCCGGGGGCTACTATCGGCATTCTGGGAACGGGGGTCCCCAGACTTGCCTGCCTGCGGCCTGCGGCATGGCTCAAAGGGGGGGCCTAGCACGGCCCATCTTCATCAACACAGACTCAAGACTCTCGCGAGGGGCCAAGCCTCGCGGGCCGGACGACACGGGGCTTCCTCAGGCATGGCCTCATCAGGCTGGCTCGCGAGGAGGCGGAGAGATCAAGGCGGGGTACCTCGCGAGGTGCCCGTGATGCAAGCCATGACGACCAAAGGCGCCAGGCGGGCGCCAGCCGCGCAGTGTCCTCCTTTCCCCTTTGGTGCAAAGGGGGCAAGCACAGCCGCGAAGAACCGAGGCATCAGGCAAAGGTTGCCATTTCGGTGCAACAAGACCAAGACCAGGAGGACTGCAAGACGGAGGTCATCGTGGAGCCCAAGACGGCGTCACCACCAGAGCTTTGTGCAGGCGAAGACTACTTTTGTCAGGATAGCTGGTACTAGCTGTCCCCCTTCAAATTAGCCCGCCATTGTTGGCTCCCTTCCCGCTCGATATTTGGGAAGAGGACCAGGGCCTCTATAAATAGGAGCAGCCACCCACATGGTAGGGGGGGGGGAGATCGAATCAGAGAAGGAGAGAGAGAGAGAGAGAGAGAGAGAGAGAGAGAGAAAGAAGGGTGATTGAACTCCTCCCAGCAGTTCATCGCCCCAGCCAAGAATAGACCCTTGCGAGGCTGTTCTTTCTTGTATTGCTCATCATCATCAGCCCAAGAGGCAATCCACCACACCACACACTGGAGTAGGGTATTACACCACAACGGTGGCCCGAACCAGTATAAACCCTGTGTCTCTTGTGCTGTTCTTCCCATAGCTTAGATCTTAGCGAGGCGGAGGGGTGCAGGTAGGTAGGAGGTGAAATCTCCACGCGCACCCCAGTGTTCGAACCTCAAGGGTCAGCCGGAGCCCGAAATCCTACAAGAACCACAAGATTCGTGAATGGGCCAAGTACGTCAATGGAGGAAGGAAGACTCCAGTTTTCGAGGGAGTACTAGAGAAGCAAAGTGCTCATTGGGACGATTTCGTGAAATTCAAGGATTCGGAATTATCTAAGGAACGGTCGAGAATAAACAAGGCCAATGCAGCAAAAAGGGATAAGTTCCATAAGCTGGGGCCAGGTGGCTATGCGGTGGGATTTCCTAAGTGGGATAAGTCTGAGAAAGAGATGCTGGATGCAGGTGTCACTCCAAAAACATTGAGCTGGCCCCCCTAGGTGCAGGACTTGGTTCTATGCGCATGGGGGGGAGTTGGACCCGTAGACATGCAAAGTTTCCAAGAAGGCATGTCTGGACGGAGCCGAAGATAAGCTACTTGTTGCAATAGAAGAGGCTTGATCCGGGTTGTTCGAGCCCAACAGAGAGAATGACGAGCTTACGTGTGCCCTAGGAAATCCTGAACACCCGGGAAGAACATGAGGCATGGGCGCTATTCCGTGGTATGAGGGGTTTTCGGACTGGAACGCCGACTACAGAACCCGTGCGAGAAAGAATATTGCGGAGGAGAAGAAGAGGAAGATGGAGGAGGAGCAGAGGAAGGACGCCTTCAAGGCCTAGAATCAGCGCATGCGGACTTGGCAATCAAATTCCAGCGGCAGCAAGAGCAGATCAACTCACTTAACCAGCAAAGGGGGTCTCAGCAGCTAGCAGATGATCCACCAATGGATAGCACCATCCCATCCATGCCGAGAAGCAGCATGGGTTCCGCCCCGGGCGACGCATTGCTGGATAGCTACCCAGTGGATGACATCATGGAGACCACTAACTGCGAGCTACACTTCAAAATGAAGAACATATCCATGAAGGTGGCAGACGCCCTTGATTTTACAAATCCCCCCGAGGCAACCTTCCATTGCAACCCGATTCCAGCGGGCTATGCTCGTGTCTTGGTTGATGAGGTGGTGGACCAATATTCAGGGCTAGAGCTTGACATTCCTGGAGGTCACGATGAGCACACACTAGGAGAGGCCAACCATCATATCATCCTATGGAGAAAGGATTGCATCATCTTTCCAAGGCCACCGACACCACGTCATCCGACTCCTTGTCGCAGTCCGCCACCGAGTCAGCATACTCCCGCTCCTCCAAGTCCAGCAATGCGTCAGGCCACTCCTCCTCCAAGTCCGGCACAGCTTTAGGCCACTCCTCCTTGAAGTCCGGCAAAGAGTCAGGCCACTCCTCCTCCAAGTCCAGCACAGCTTCAGGCAACTCCTCCTCCAAGTCCGGCACAGCTTCAGGACACTCCTCCTCCTCCAACTCAGCCACGTCAGCCGTCCTCACCGCCTCAGCAATCACAGAAGAGAGACGCCTCAGCTATGGTGTGTAGCGGTACAAGTCGAGGTAGTACTGCAGGTACAGGCGGACGCAAGCGATTTCAATATGGTCCAAGAAGCTCGCGCCTCTTCCGCAGAGGCCTTACAACAAGTCCGAGGAGGAAAACATAGCCATATCGAAGGCCGAGGTGGAAGCCCATTTTGCACCGAAACCACCACCGCCGCCAAGGGAGAAAGTGCCTGTGGAAAAGATTGACCACTTCATTCGTATGGCTAGACCACCAGCTCCCAAGCCTGTTGACTCAAACTATGAGCGCCACATCAAGAAGTTAAATCGATCATGTCTACAGAAAGAGGCGAGCTCGAGCTCAAGCAAATCAGCTGGCAAAAGGAGCGGTAAAACTGTTCCCCAGCTGGGAGAACAGGCGGCGCAATCAATCCCTCCGCTTGTTGTGCCAACAACACATGAGAGTAGGCGCGCCCAATATTATTGTGGGCAAACCGTTAACGTTCCCGGGCTGGGCGATGTCGTAATAACCGAGGAGCATATTGCGCAGGCTGAATCGATCGGGATCACTGTGGACAACTCCTCGATATCGAGCCCATGTCTCCGACTAGAGAGGAGGAAATAAAACGGAAATATGCCCGGGGCCAACCTTTGGTCGAGCAAGAGGAGGTCAATAAGCTCCGAACGAGAATGTATGCATTGCATCAATGGTACATGGACATTACAAAGATTTCCAATCGAGAGTCCCTCATGGTGAATGTCAACGAGGAGCATTACTACCATTAGAAAGCTGTGACCGTTGAGTATTCAGAACTTTTTCAGCTATACAATGAAGACACACTCGACAAATCTATCGTCAGTTGCTATTGTCTGTAAGTGATTTCTTTCTGTAATTTAAGTCTCAAGCTAGCTGATCATTTTGATCAGTCATTACCTGTAATTATCCTCACTATATTCTTTTCTGTGGTATTATGCAGGATGAAGATTTATTAAATGAAAAAAGGTGGACGCTATGGCATTGGGTTCGTTGATCCAAATACCATTAATGAATACACATGGAAAATAGATCCATGTCACGCAAAATGTGTAGAGGAAAGCATGCTACAGTTCTTCAAGGAACTCAAATACAATGAAGATATACTACTTCCTTACAACTTCCAGTGAGTCACACTGTCTTGTACTACAAATTCTGTTTTTCCCTACTAGCTATAGCTACATGTTTTTGCTTACATATGCCCGCTTAATTAAGACATGCAAACGTGTGTGCATGCAGATTTCACTGGATCTTGTTAATCATTAAAGTTGATCAAGGAACAGTTGAAGTACTAGACTCGCTACTTAAGAAAGCAAGTGACTATGGCATCGTGAAGGGGATAGTCAACAGGTAATTTCAATCATTATTAACTATATCTCGGCCTATTTTATTAGTTCGTCATTTCCTGATAACAACTATTTAATAACCCATTTATTCATTTTCTTTGTCGGCGGGCAGGGCTTGGGCAAAGTTCATCAGGGTCACTCCAGGCCCATGGAAACAAAGTCTGAAATGGTATCGACCCAAGGTAAGTAATTAAGTAGTACTACCTAGCTGCCATCTCTTTAATACTCATGCTTGATTAATTATTATCTGATCAAAATTCCATTCTCGTAAAGGCCCTGAAGCAAGCGCCGGGGAATGATCTATGTGCATACTACGTTTGCGAGAACATTCGCATGATGGCGTCCGAAAGGAGCAAATCTCAAAGACAGGAGTGGGTACGATATCGATTGTCAGAACACTATTCACAACTTTTACACCATTATCGATATCTAGTCACACAACTAATACACATGCATATTGATCTCCTTCTTAACAGTTCAAAGAGGTGCGGGACAAGCTCCTAGCACAGGACCGCATAGTAGCAATTCAAGAGGAAATAGCGGGATTTTTGCTCGACCAGGTCATAGATTCCAAAGGAGAATACTATTACCCGCTACCGCCCCCATGAACCACTTCCAATTGTTATCGTGCTCCGAAGGCACCAATTAGCTAGGCTAATGCCACTGGCTCCGAAGGCACCAATTAGGAGAAATTGTATATATATACATGTGTGTATATATGTGTGAATTAATTAATGGTGGTTGTGAGACATTCGATGATATATATATATATATTATGATCGGTCGTTCTACTAGAAATTCTATTTATATATATGCATAACATGTACAATATGTAGTATCGTAGAATACTAGCAAACGAAAAAGAATTAAATGGAAAACACAAAATTAAATGAAAAAGAAATCATAAACCCCAAACCCCCCAAACATTTTAATACCGGTTGGTGACACCAACCGGTACTAAAGGGCTCCCTGCCCTCGAAGCTGGCTCGTGCCACATGGTTGCCCTTTAGCACCGGTTCGTGCTGAACCAGTACTAAAGGGGGGGGCCTTTAGTGCCTACATTTTAGCGCCGGTTACCAAACCGGCACTAAAGGGCCTTACGAACCGGTGCTATTGCCCGGTTCTGCACTAGTGGCTCATCCTCGTCTCCGCTTGGTGTATCCTCCCCCTTGTGTACGGCGTTGAGCTTGCCAGACTGCTTGAAGACCCAAGATTCTCTATGGGTATGATTAGCGGGTTTACCAGGGGTGCTATGGATCTGACATACTTGGTCCAGAATTTTTTTAGGATGGACAGTTTGTCTCTGGCGCCTTTAAAGGGCGGCTTTTGCTGACTTGGCCAAGAGCTTTTGAATTCGGCGTTTACTGTCGTGCTCTTCGTGCTGTCTTCTTTATTCCGGCGTTTGTTATTGTTGTTGCGCCGTGATTTCCCGTTTCCATGTGTAGCTACGGATGTGCTAGGGTCGCTGGTGCTGCATCTGGCTAGCCAGCTATCCTCACCTGCGCAAAAGCGGGTCATGAGGCTTGTTAATCCTGCCATTGTTCTTGGCTTTTCTTGGCCGAGGTGACTGGCAAGCCATTCGTCACGGACGCTATGCTTAAAAGCTGCCAAGGCTTCGACGTCTGGACAGTCGGCTATTAGGTTCTTTTTAATAAGAAACCTATTCCAGAGCTTTCGGGCTGACTCTCTGGGCTGTTGAGTTATATGACTCAAATCATCCGCGTCCGGAGGTCGGACATAAGTCCCTTGAAAATTTGCCCGAAAAGCGTCTTCGAGCTCTTCCCAGCTTCCGACGGAGTTTTCAGGGAGGCTTTTGAGCCAGTGCCGAGCTGGCCCTTTGAGTTTGAGGGGTAAATATTTAATGGCATGGAGATCATCTCCTCGAGCCATATGGATGTGGAGGATATAGTCCTCAATCCAGACCCCAGGGTCTGTTGTTCCGTCGTATGCCTCTATGTTTACGGGTTTGAATCCCTCTGGAAATTCATGGTCCAGCACCTCATCGGTGAAACATAGGGGGTGTGAGGCGCCCCTGTATCTGGGCGTGCCGCGTTGTTCGGATGTTTGTTGTGTTGCATCGTATGCTGGAGAGCGCTTGCGTGGTCCATAGATGGATCTGGTTGCGCCGTCCTTTTGATGCGAGCCCTCGCGTGGATCGTGTATTGGCTTATATGTGGCATTGTTTGCCGCTCTATGTTGGCCGTGAGGTCGTCTATCCGGCTAGGTGGCCGTTTTGATTTTTGGTTGCGGGGGATCTAAGGCCTCCTGATCAAATTCAGGTAGTAACTTCCGCTTCGGGTAACTCTTGGTGGGGCGATTGTCGCCGTACTTTGCTGTTGCATTGAGTACTTTGCTCCATCTGATTTGGAGCGTGTCTTGCGCAGCCTTGAGCCTTTGCTTCTGCCTTTTTAGACTCCTCGCGGTGGCAACAAGCCTTTGATGGGCATTTTGTTGCTCCAGGTGTCTGTCCGGTGTTATGTCCTCCGGACTATTATCTATGACAGAGTTGGTTTGTTCGGTTTGATTCTCCGTGTTGTCGTGGTCCGGCAGTGGTTCGCCCTACTCTAACGCTGGGTCTGTATGATCGTTATTTCTGTCGAGGCAGGATTTGGTGCGGCGCTTACGCCGCGGCTTTGACTGCTTCTCGAGGGGACAGCCCTTCGTTGCGTCCTTCCGTTCCTCGTCGTCGTTTTCCTTTGGTGTGTCCACCATGTATACGTCATGTGATAAGGTGGACGTCCAGTGCCCTGTGGGCAGTGGTTCCTCTTCGTCTCTCGCATCGTCGTCCATACCGTCGATGTCTTTGGAGTCAAAGTCGAGCATGTCGGTTAAGTCATCGACAGTGGCTACTAAGTGGGTGGTGGGTGGGTCGCGAATTTCTTCGTCGTCCGCATCCCAGTCCTGCCGGACATAGTTCGGCCAGGATCCTCCTAACAAGGAGAGAGACCTTAACAAGTTCAGTATGTCGCCAAAGGGCAAGTGCTAAAAAATATCCGCGGAGGTAAACTCCATGATCGGCACCCAATCAGATTCGATAGGAACGGGCGCAGGCAGTTCGGAGTCCGTGGCCGGAGAAGGATCCGACAATTTGTCAACACGGCTCTCGTGCAAGGTAAGGTCGATATTCGGCTCGATCGCCGCTGAGGGTAGGGCCTCCGTGGCAGGGTCCATCCACCCGTCCACGGAAGGCGCAACTGGCTCCGAATTGAGTGTTGGAGCAGTTGCCGGTGCGATTTCCTGAACACTGTCCGATGGTAGAGCTAAATCGTACTTATCGTGACCGCGCGACGCACAAGACAAAGGCTTGAATCCGTCGAAGATCAAGTCTCCGCGGACATCGGCCGTGTAGTTTAAGCTTCCAAACCTGACCTGATGGCCAGGGGCGTAACTTTCGATCTGCTCTAGGTGGCCCGCAGTGCAAAGCCACCGAACACGAAGATCTGTCCGGGGAGAGAAGTCTCACCCTAGACTGTATCGCTATCGATGATAGTAGGATCCATCAAGCCTAATGGCAACGACATAGAGGAACTATCAATGAAAGCACCAATGTCGGTGTCAAAACCGGCGGATCTTGGGCAGGGGGTCCCGAACTGTGCGTCTGGCCGGATGGTAACAGGAGGCAGGGGACACGATGTTTTACCCAGGTTCGGGCCCTCTTGATGGGGGTAAAACCCTACGTCCTGCTTGATTAATATTGATGATATGGGTAGTACAAGAGTAGATCTACCACGAGATCAGAGAGGCTAAACCCTAGAAGCTAGCCTATGGTATGATTCTATGTTGTAGTTGTTGTGTCCTACGGACTAAAACCCTCCGG
This sequence comes from Triticum urartu, assembly GCF_003073215.2. Classification (NCBI taxonomy): domain Eukaryota; kingdom Viridiplantae; phylum Streptophyta; class Magnoliopsida; order Poales; family Poaceae; genus Triticum; species Triticum urartu. The sequence continues at coordinate 246,283,149 of NC_053028.1, read as the reverse complement.
TTTATATAGACACCGGAGAGGGCTAGGGTTACACAAGGTCGGTTACAAAGGAGGAGATATCCATATCCGTATTTCCTAGCTTGCCTTCCACGCCAAGTAGAGTCCCATCCGGACATGAGACGAAGTCTCAATCTTGTATCTTCATAGTCTAACAGTCCGGACAATGGAGATAGTCCGGCTGTCCGGAGACCCCCTAATCCAGGACTCCCACAGCCCTCTTGATGGAGGTAAAACCCTACGTCCTGCTTGATTTATTCTTGATGATATGCGTATTACAAGAGTTGATCTACCACGAGATCGGAGAGGCTAAACCCTAGAAGCTAGCCTATGGTATGATTGTATGTTGTCCTACGGACTAAAACCCTCCGGTTTATATACACACCGGAGGGGGCTAGGGTTACACAAGGTCAGTTACAAAGGAGGAGATATACATATCCATATTGGCTAGCTTGCCTTCCACGCCAAGTAGAGTCCTATCCGGACACGAGACGAAGTCTTCAATCTTGTATCTTCATAGTCCAACAGTCTGGCCAAAGGATATAGTCCGGCTGTCCGGAGAACCCCCAATCCAGGACTCCCTCAGTACCCACACACCTCTCCACATTTGCAAATAAGGCCTTCCATCGTTCATCCTTTTCTCTCACAAGATAAACAAGTCATACAAATGCATCTTGATGTTACATGCAACGCACGGGCATATTGCTAGTAAGAATGAAAACAAATGACAAAAAAATATTTGGACGGTGGTTCGAAGTCATGACAGCGGGCACAGCGGACAAGGTGGCCTTGTATTGGTATGCTGAGCCGTCTATTTTAACACACATGAGCTGGTTTGGTGATTATACACACACACACATGCACACGAACTCTATCCACGCAACACTCACACAAACACATGCACCCACGCACGCACGCAATAGTCACACGTACACACGCAGCCACGCACACACGCAACACTCACACGCACGCACGCAACACTCACATGCACGCATGCATGCACACACCAGTACACCACACGACCAACACATACTCTCACACTCAAGTGCTCAACCTACACGTGCATGCGCACACATCAGTCCCTGACAGACACATACACAACCAGGTGATTCCCGCGCACGGGTTGGAGCCTTGTCGCGCCTGCATAAATTTGTGTTTATCTGACCTTTTGCCTATGCGAACTGACAGGTGGGACCCACAACGAACGTGGTCAATTTAACTAGTCAACATGGCGCCACGCAGACTACTTGGTCGGTCAACAGAGTGCAATCCGATGCTGAGCTGTGAGCAAGTGACCGTATAATCACCGCAAAACGTATATAGTGACCGTAATCAGCTTATTCTGAAGTTCGGTGAACGTATTACGCTTTTCTCTCTGTAGGCCCTCCAAAACTACATCTCTACACGTTCTCGCATGTTACATCTAACAACTATGTAATACAACACTACTACTACACTCTAACACAATAAATCATATGTGTTTTTAGTTTTACTAGATATCATATTGTTACTTATAATTATTAAGTTTGCATACATTAAAATTGCCTTTCAAATGTATGGCCAGTATCATCTACCGCGCGGGAAAAATCCCTCCCTTTCCTGTTTAATCGGGTTTGTATCGATGGATCGTGCGAAATAGCAAAACTATAGTACTATACAATACAAGTGATAGTTCACTGGGCCATCGTGTCGTCTACTCCTCCGTCGTAAGAGTGGAGCGCTCGCTTTCATAAATCTTCTAGTCCCTTTCACCCACATGTGGGACATCAAGCTACCGAGTCCACGTGCCATTCCGGAATACAGTGCAGAGCAGCCGGGGTGAAGCACCCCAGTCATGGCGCCGCCGTAGTAATGAGCAATGAGGCGTCAAATCACAAAGCTGCACCTTTCCCACAGTTAAGTTGGAGGGACGGAGCAACCATCATTTCACTCGTTGCTGAATCCGCTTCTCCCTCATCTTCTTCAACTTAATCACGTGTTGCTTCTGCCGTTGTTCTGCCTCATGTGGGACGCGGATCGGCTTGGTAAAGCACAGACACGTGGGACCGCATGTTAGCAAACCGCCAGGACAACGTCCTCCGAAAATAAGAAGCCTAATCCTAGACTTACAAAGGGCTACGTAGCTGCTACGTATACTTTCCATCTAATCTATATATGCCCTCCTGATTTTCAGGTGGGGTGGGCCTAATCCTCTCCTTTAATCCAATCAAATAGTCCCACATCACATCAGTTCGTAACTTTACGTAAACCATTACGTGGATGTAGCAGTGCTCAAATAAGAAACCTCCCCCGCCATCCGCGCTGCAAAATCACCTCCTTTTTACTCATCTCGATTCTATAATTTTTTAGATCAATATAATTGAGATTTTTGTAGATAGCACACAGGAGCAAAACCAAGTGGTACGGTTAAGGGCATCCACAATGTGTAGCCAAATGTGAAAATAGCTTTTGGCATCGTGGGAACCATTGTGGACGGTGTTGCCAAAGCCAAAAAGATGGAATCGAAGCTCCCTGATTGATTGATTGAAGGAATAGAAAAATGCAACGTCTCTCCTCTTTCTCCCATGCTTGGACGCATGTAGTACAGTATAGAGCACAGAGTCTACTCCCCTGTCCCTTCTATCACAAATCACAATGCAGTGAGGCGTCAAATCACAAAAGCACGGACTAAGCAACCATCATTTCACTCTTCGCTGACTCCGCTTCTCCATCGTCTTCTTCTAGAAGCCATCTCACCGCATTAGTTACTCCTAGTAGTCCTGTAAAGGACTTCCTGGATGCAAATAAGGCGGTTGTCTCGGCTTGCAGGCGGCACTTGCGAACGACTTACCGTGGTCTCCCTCAATGGTGTTCTCCGTCGAACGCACTTCGCCAAACCACCCAAAAAATATCATCGACGTCACCGCAATAGGGAAGGAAGTCAAATATAGTTACTACCTCCATTTTTTTGTACACAAGGCCAGTATATCAAAATTACAATTTGCAAAGGGCCACTAACACTAATTGAGGAAAAATTGATGGGGTTAGCAACCAAGGACATTAATATCCCCTGCATGCATGCGGAAGTGAGAAGGTTGGTTTGCATGGCGCTGCATTAATCAAGCGATGAGGAGTGAGATGGTTAGCTCTTTGGTCTTTGGAGAAAAAAATACGCATTAATTGACACATGAAATGAGGATTTGTATCGATTAAATCCCGCGAAGGATAACCCAGCCTTTCTTTTTTAACACTAGTACTCCTAGTACGTACATACTTATCCTGTTTGGGTCTAGGCCTTGCATTGCCAAACTTCGCCACATGTACGTACTCATCCAACCGCCTGAAATGGTAGAATGACCCAAGTCAGGCGACTTGCATAACAAATATATGTTTTTACACAGCAAAAGATCCATAAAAACAACAACATAAAGAAAAACTATCACTGCTCGCGGAAAGAGACGACCTCGTCGTCTTTGGCTGCCGACGCGAACCAGCCGTCGCTGCCGACGTGTGTCTCCACATCATGGTTCTCCTCGGCCTCCAGCTACTCTTTCAAGCGGAGCGTGCGGGCACTCTGCATGGACGAGAGCACAACCCGGTTCAAGTCGAGGACGTCTGGTTCCGCCTGCAGGAGGGCCTCGATGGCAGCGGCACACGCGCGCTCCGCGTCGAGTCGAGCCTCCGCCGCCCGGTTCACATCCACGACATCCGGTTCCTCCTGCAGGAGAGCCTCGATGGCAGCGGCATGCGCGCGCTCGGCGTCGAGTTGAGCCTCTGCCTCGCGGTCCTCCTTTAGTATCACCATGTTGAACCGCTGGTCCGCCTGCACCATGGGGGACTCGGACACTGGCACGAAGTCGACGTCCATCGTCTCATACCCATCGGGGGCCTTCTGCGCCGCGACCTCCGCCATGAACATTGGATCGGCTTCCTCCTCCTCGTAGCTTGGCTCCAGAGAACTCGGGGATTGGCCCGCCGCAAAGCGAGCTTGGTAACGAAGGTCTGTGGCACCGACCGCCGCCGCGATTTCTGTGCGGCGCTCCGGCATCAGCATCTTGTAGTAAGTGATCTTGCGGCGCACCATGGCTTTCCGGCGAACTAGGGGATGCTTGATGCGGTCTAGGGGATCGAAGGTGGGGGAATGGGCTGGAGATTTGGTGTGGTTTTAGGGCAGTGGCTGGCGTAGGCCGAGCAGCAAAGGTTCTGGTGTGAATAGTGGTTCCGTTGACGACCGGTCAAACAGTTTTGACTGTACATCACTCTTGTCGCGTTCGCCTTGCAGCCCGGCACACTGGACCCTCCACGTCGCTCACCGAATGGAACGCGCTTCGTCTTGCGTTTTCGCTCGCTTGTGGGACCGCAGTTGAGAGCAAACCGATGTCCCTCCCCCTCCCCCGCCCGCGTCATTTATTATACCACCACCCCCTCCATTTTATGCGGAGTAAATAAAAACAGAGGGAGTATACTACAGATGAGGATCCCCTGACGTGGCCGAACCCATTGAGTAACTGACATGCGGGGCCTAGCAAGCATGGGGTCCGCCAGTAAGTGACCGAAAGGGAGGGTAAGGCGGGGATACCTACGTCAGAGGATCCACTTCCACTATACTACTTTGACCAAATGTTAGAGTAATAATATATGACATGCAACTTACACAAATGTTAGAGTAATAATATATGACATGCAACTTACACAAAGCATACAGGGTCTAATGCGTTTTTCGAGGCTAACTTTCACAAAATGTTAGAGTAATAATATATGACATGCAACTTACACAAAGAATACGGTCAAATTCGTATGTGAAAGGAGTTTCCAATGATATAATTTTCACATTATACATCTCGTGTACTATTAATCTTGTCAATAGTCAAATTGGAAACCATCTCAAGTACAAATCTAGGAGTATGTACGAATCTAACAATATTGATTGGGCATTATTGAATGTTGATACATTTTTGATCAAAGTAGATATACTTTGACTACACATAAAAACTTATATGTAAACTAGAAAGTATAGGAGGGATTATATTGTACGTTCAAAAACGAAACGAACGTTGAATACCCTTTATATATGATTTGCGGATGCTATGATCACCGGTTCAAAATTTTGAATCTGCCTTCGGTATCACGTGCCCCCACTCATTCCCTCTCGATTTCATCTCGGGGTCCGGAGACATATTGAAAGAGGACTAGGGTGGGTACATGCGAATGATACTCGGCGGAATGTTCAAATGAGGCATGCGGGAGGATGGACTCGACTGGAGGGCGACATGATCGATGGAGAAGAGGGTTGGAGAGGAATGAGAAATAAGCAAACGCCACATGATTATACTTGAACGGCTCAAATAAACAATAAGTTGTCTCGATTGGCCTACATAGTAAAAGGCCTAATGCGCAACGTGGAGCACTGACGCTCGAATATGGCCGGGATAACAGGGAAACAGACATGTGGGGCACACCCGTCAGGACGACGTAGCGCAGACTAGTCCAATGGAGGAGCTGGCCCACGACCTCCTCGCCACCGACAACCGTTCATGTGGGTCGTTGGGGCCAACAACGGGGCGCAGCTCCAGCACCGCCTTTGGACACGACGACCGCGGTGAGCGACGCGCTCATATCATCGCTAGACATGGTCGGTTTCAGTTTGTCGAGGGTGGCATTAGTGTTGTGGCACGACCAACGGTATGTTTGGTTTGTGCCCAAGGTTGCCCCATCAAAGCATTGGGTAGCCAAAATTTTGGTTGAGGTATTGGTTGCCCATGATTTGGCCGACATTGGCAAGAAAAATGAACTTGAGTTGGCTAGAGTTCATTGGCATAAGAAATGGCAACCATCCAAACAAAGACCAATCTTTGGGTCATGACCAAAATTTGGGTTGAGGTATTGGTTGCCCATGATTTGGCCGACATTGGCAAGAAAAATTAACTAGAGTTGGCTAGAGTTCATTGGCATGCCAAAAAAATGGCAACCATCCAAACAAAGACCAATCTTTTGGTCATGACCACAATTTTGGCAAGGTGCACTTTGGCCACAATCCAAACACACCCCAACACCCGGCTCGTCCAGGATGCACGGGGCACCGCGACGCGTCCGTGGAGTGGTGTGGCGCGGCCAACTGCATCCTCTGGACCTGAGACCATGCCGGGTCGTCTTGTTTTTTCAATGACATGCGGGGATCGCATGTGAGCAAAGGGCATCTCCAATGTTGCCACGACCGCAGCTGACTACCCTGGCACACCAAAACCCTCGTCCCTCGCGCCGTCACGCGGTGCGTTCCTAGCCGGCGCTAGCTGCCCGCATTCATGCCGTCCGTTCGTATGTCGTCATTAAGAGGCTCGGTGCCCGCGGAACCAACTCCGGCAACTTAATGACGCACCCGGACGCTTGGCCTCACCGGAATGCGCTACTTAAAGCGGCAACGCCCAGCTAACCTCCACACCATAGCGCATCGTCCTCCTACCTGGAACCACATCCGCCATGACCGCAAGCGCGAACGCTCTGCGGGAGAGCTTGTCTTCGGGGATGGAGCTCGAGGTCGCCTCCCTCGCTCAAGTCGCCGCACAAGCGGTGGCCACACTGGCGGCCGACGACGGGAGCACCGTCAGCCACACGTCCTACTTGCCGCTGTCCAACGTCCGGCACCGCCAAGTTCGGGGACTCCTCCGAGGATGAGTAGGGCATGGGAGGCGGCAGGGCATGGTGTGCCAACTGGCCGGTCCGTCTCCCGTGTTCTACTTTTCCTCGCCGGACACCGCACCTTCACTTCACGGGTCTTGAGCCCCGCCCCCGTACATGGAGATCACAGATGGAGAACGTCGGTCGCCGCCATAGAATAGATTAGGGTCAGTTTTATTTTATTTTTTTGTCCTATAAAAGTTCGAAACGTAATGAAAATCTGCCGTGTTTGCATTAATCTCGGCCGGTGTATATGAACTTTCACAATAATATACATATTGTAGGAGTACTAGCAAGATGCCCGTGCGTTGCACAGAAGATCAAGATCTTGTGGGAGAAAAGGATGAACGAGGGAAAGCCTTATCTGCAAATGTGGAGAGGAGTGCGGGTAAATTGTCATAGTTTCCTTCCTATCCGTTAGATATAGATCGGACGGCCTATATTGCAGGATCAGACACATCTTTCTACATCTACGAGAACCTACGAAAGGGTTAACGTAAATTGCCTCTATCTCTCCTCCCCTGATTTTCATGGTGGTGGGCCCCTCCCTCCCCCAATCTACAATCAACAGCTCACACGTTTCACATTACGTTAAGTAGGTAACTGGGATTACGTAGGTGTAGCATTACTCGTCCTAAAAAACCCAACTAGGCCAACCTCCCAGCATATCGCGCGGGAAAAGACCCGGCCGCACCGTTTTAGTCGGGATTACCGGATTACTAGTAGTAGTATCGATGGATCGCGCAAAGCAACAGATTTTTTTGAGGGGGTGAAGCACCTAGTTTAAAAGGAAAAAATAAAGTACACTCACAGCACTCCTGTCACGGTCGCATTGCACCCCACACACGTTCGGTCCTGCACACGGCTCACGCAGACGGAACGCGCTTCGGCTTGCCTCTTCACTGACACGTGGGACTGCACTTGGAGAAACTGACCATGTGCTAAACTCCCCCCACCCACCGCGCGAAAATCCTCCCCCCCACACCCAAAAATTCCCCCCAAATCTGATTCAACCGCCCTTCGGCCAACTAGCCAATAATATTCCCCAAACCCCCTCCCCCTGTCCCCCTCCACTCCATTCGCTCCGCCAAAGCTGCCCTCCCCGCCATGCCGATACGTGCGCCACGGTTCGGCGATCCTCTCGCTCCCACATTATGCTCTCATAGACTGCCGTCCTCTAGCCGTGCCGCCACCTCTGGCCACGTTCTTGTGGAGGCGCACGGCGGTCAGCGCTGCCACTGCTGGCGACGTTCGTGTGGAGACGCACGCCGGTCAGCTTCTCCCACGGTACGCGCATTCTAGACTGAGGCCCCATTCATGTCAGTGTAGCGCTGAATGTTAGCTGATAGACGCTGTTAATCTCACTGTTTGCCGAAGTAGTTTACTGTCAATATGCTCTGCTTAAGAAGCTTCCTTGCCCTGTTCTGCACTCAATCTGCTTAGCTGAGATGGCATGCCAAGGCTGATTAGTTGCTAAAATATCCTGCCATATATTTATTGTGATGTAGATTGCCATGGTCTAGTAGCCAATCTGTTAGCTGAAATAGGTCTACGCCATTTTATACTCGATCTTTGTTGCTGCGATGGCCTTTGATAGTTCGATGGCTGTGTGCTCGGCCTCATTGACTGCTGAAACAGCCTACCATAATTTGGCACTCAAATCTGTTTGCTGAATTAGCTTTACATATATTTTGTTACTTAGATCTGCTCGTCCAAATATCTTGCCATAGCTTTAGACATCGACCTAGGTATTTTTTCTGGACTTCATAAAAAAGCATATATGTTTTTCCTGTAATATCTATAGAAGAACTAATTTGTATGTCTAACAGATGGACAGGACTTGGATAACTTCTGCTCGAAGATTCTCCGCTGCATATGTCGAGGGGGTTGAAAACTTCATGAACTTTATCAGAGCTGAGTATGGTGGTCCGAAATCAGATGTGCTCTGCCCGTGTAGTAGTTGTATGAATTCAGTTACAAGACCACAATCAACTGTGCAAAATCATCTACACTTGTATGGGATGTCGGTCACATATACTAGGTGGGTTCATCATGGTGAAGCTGTGAATGTCAATGTTATTGACTACGTGGAAGCAGCAGATCACCATCTTGATCTGCTTGATGCTTAGGTGGAAGAGGAGGAGGAGGTGTTGGTGGCGGAGCTAGTGAGTTTGACCAACATTGAAACAATGCTACGAAATGCTCGAGCATTCCGTGAACTTTCACCTGCAGAAGAAAAACAGTGGGCCCGCATGTTGGAACAATGCAACGTTGCTGTCACCCTAGGAAATAAGCTGTCATTATTCTCAGCTATGGTCACCTTTCTTCAGGTGAAGACATCTGAGCGGATGACCAACAAATCATTCGATGCGATGTTGGCTGCTTTCGGCGAATCTTTCCCAGATGCGTCTGAGCTGCCACACACCTACAGTAAAATGAAGAATTTCCTTCGTGCAGTTGGAATTGGATATGATATGATCCATGTTTGTAAGAATAATTGTGTTCTGTTCCAGAAGGATTAAGCCAACTTAAGTGAATGCCCGAAATGCAAATCATCAAGATGGAAAGATGGCGATGCTGTGAAGAGGATTCCTCATAATGTTCTGAGACATTTTCCAATTACACCAAGATTGCAGAGGTTGTATCATGATGCTGAAACAAGAGAGGATGTACTGTGGCATTCTAGGAACCAGGAGTACAGAGATCAGAATGTAATGAGCCATCCATCTCATGGTAGTGAGTGGAAAAGCTTCAATGATAAACTCAAAGAGTTTGCTGCTGACCTGAGAAACATTAGACTTGGCTTAGCTTCAGATGGATTTAAACCATTTAGCCACCAGAGCGCCACATATAGCATGTGGCCAGTGCTTGTTATCCCTTAAAACATGCCTCCAAATGTCTGCACCAAAGAATCAAACTACATGATGGCCTTGCTCATCCCAGGTCCAAAAAGTCCTGGAAAGGATTTTGATTTGTTCATGGAGCCTCTTGTGGAGGAACTTCAACAGCTATGGAAGGGTGTTCTCACTCGAGACCTATATAGCAGCCCACCAGCTTATTTCTTTCTGCGTGCTGTTATAATTTGGTGCATCCATGATTATCCGGCTTTGGGCACTATGTCAGGGCGAACGACACATGGTTACAATGCATGTGTTCGCTGTGACTGGAATCCGCTGTCATACGCAATACTTAGCAAGATCTGTTACATTGGACACCGCCATTTCCTTGCCAAGGACAAGCCGCATCCTAGAAAATACCGAAGACATGTGTTCAATGCAAAGCATGAAAACCGTGATGCGCCAAAGAGGCTCACCACCGATGAGTTGCAAGTGGAATTAGAGAAGGTCAGGCATATTACACCAGGAAACCATCCTGGTAATGGTAGCGGGAAAAGGAAGCGTGGCAGGGTAGAAGAGAGATTATTGTTTACCCGCAGGTCCACTTTGTAGGACTTGGAGTATTGGAAAGATTTGGATCAGAGGCATAATCTTGATGTGATGCACATCGATAAAAATATATGTGACATCATTATCGGCACACTTCTTAATATTGAAGGCAAGATGAAAGATACCTTAAAATCTAGGATTGATTTGACACACCTGGGTATCAGAAAGGATTTGCAGGTGCAAGATGAAGGTAAACCATGGGATATGGCACCAGCTGTGTACGTCTTGGACAAGGTAAAAAGAAAAGAATTATGCGAGGTCCTGTCATGTGTGAGATTCCCACATGGATTTGCTTCCAACCGTGAAAGGAGAGTCAGTGCAGATGGAAACAAGGTCCAAGGGTTGAAAACTCATGATTGCCACATCCTACTTCAAAGGGTTTTACTTGTTATCCTTATAGGATTGGGCCGCCCTGACTTATACAGAGCAGTTGTAGAGTTGGGACAATTCTTCAGGGAACTCTGCAGTAGGAATATCAGGATAGATGCTTTGGAGCGTCTTAGAGACAAGATACCAACTATCCTAAGCGACCTTGAGAAGATATATCCTCCAGCCTTCTTTGATGTGATGGTGCATTTGGCTGTTCATGTACCTGATGAGGCACTACTTAGAGGTCCAGTACAATATGGCTGAATGTACCCTATTGAAAGGCGGCTAGGCACTTTCAAGGGCTATGTTAGGAATAGAGCTAGACCCAAGGGTTCCATTGCAGAGGCCTACATTGCTACAGAAGCGTTGACATTTTGCTCAAAATACATTGAAACAGCTGATCAGCTTAGCAAAGAGGTGGGTGAAGACAATCCCGGGCTCAATGTTTTCGATTATTCTGTTCGAGTTACAGGGAACAGACGACAAGAGGACAAACCTAAAGATTTGGAAAAAATGGTTTGGTATGTGTTGAATAACTGTCTTGACATACTACCTTATATCAAGTAAGTGTAGCACTGCAACTTATACATCGTAATCTACTAAACTTGCAGCACATTCTTATATATTTAGATGTTTGACGCGATCACTATATTGTGCAGCATCCTCAAAGAGGAGTTACTGCCGCAAAATCCAAGAAACATTGACAAACTGGTTATGGCAGGATTTGCGAAATGGTTCAAGAACCATGTAAGCTTTTGAAGTGCACTGTCAGTTTTTTTTAATATATTGAGTACATAAGATGATCAGCTTGTCTATTTTCTAACCATAGGTTAAGAAGATGCAGGAGGATGGGCATGCAGTTGATGATGCCCTTTACTCACTAGCAATGGGTCCTGATACTCGGGTAAGACATTATGAATCTTGCGTTGTTGGAGATGTGCGCTACAACACCCTTGCACGAGACGAAGGCAGGAAGACACAAAACAGTGCCATCATGAGCACGGATACGTATGACAAAGAGACAACTGAAATGTATGCTAACATAACAGACATTATTCAGTAGCAGCAATCTCCAATTTCGAGGATCATCGGTGTGTGGTTCTGTTGTGCTGTCGTTGGTATAACCTGTTTTCCAGGATCGCAAAACCCAGAGCTGATGATTATTGCAAATCCATCAATGTCAAGGCAGCGTACCAGACCAACAAGCCTTTTATTTTGGCAAATCAAGCAACACATATATTTTTCTTGGAAGACACATTTGCACGTAGCGATGACTGGAGAGTATTGCAAAGGTTTGAGCAGAGAAATTCGTTTAATGAAGTTGCACAACAAGATGATGCTTACACTGCTCCTGATGTACAAGATAACACAGATGTTCCTAATATCTTTGAGAACCATCACGTGAATGACGCCGGTGAAAAGATTGCTTGTCGTGCTATGGACATACAAGAGTTGATCAAGAAGAATCCAATGTTCGAGGACGTTGAGGACGAAGAAGAAGATGACACCGTGGGGAATTATGATTCAGACTGATACACATGGCGAAGATATTGACGCTGCTGCTGCGGATGATGATTACATTGCTTTTGTCATATTTGCCTGTCAGATGACATTTTTTTATCTACTATGTGAAATTGTGTTTGCTATGACAACTGAAACCTGATGAACATGTTGTTTAGTATTTTGCTGTGAGAACATCACTTGTTATGTATGCTGATTTGTGTTTGGTGATTGTATGACAACTAAAACATGATGACATTGTTGTTTAGTTGTACTCATATTTGGCTGTGAAACTTGAATTTGATGACATAGTTTGCTGTTGGACTGCAATTTGCTCGACATCTCCGAATGAGAACAAAGCTGACCCGACAGGGGCTCTGCTATTTATTTATTTATATGAGCAAAAGGGTATACCCCCTGATTTCCATTAATAGAAATCATTAGATGTTCACAACACTACGCCCAGCCTGCTACACAGGTTTCATTTATTACTAGTTTCAGCAAAGTTCTCATGTCGTAGCCACTGAATACATCACGAGTGCTACATACACTGCAAATAAAGAGACAATCATCCTATAGAGCACATCGATTTTGCCCATTATCTTCACAAGCTCTTTCATATCCTCATTGCTGTCAAGGCCGTTCAGCAGCTGTTTCTTGGCCATGATCAGAGGAACTGCATCTTTAACCTTCTGCTCTGCATCTTCCTCTTCTGTCGTTCCTTCAGTTACTTGTCCAACACCCCAACCTGCTGGTATTGGGATTACTCGGCTAACCAAATAATCAGCATAGTTGCATTCCCCCACATCAGCAACTTCCCAGAAATACAAATCACACGAATCTTCCCTTTTCTGCACGAATCAAATTGGTAGATCATCAACCAAACTATTAAAAAAATCAGCAACTGAAAGCATCAGAACAATACTTAAACATATTATTACCCCATGATTCGGGTATTTGTAGAAGACTCGGCCAGGGTTGCGGATTGTGGTTGAGACGCGACGGATGAATCTTTGTGATTTGCAGTAGTGGCACCACACCAACGGCGGCGGGTTGCGATGAGCAATCGGCTGCGGTGCGCGTGCCAGTGAGGGTGTGATGAGACCCACAAGCGATGGTACGGGTTGTGACTTGGCGCATATCTGGTTGTTGCCTGCTGAAGAGCAGGTGGACGAGCAACCAACGGACATGGTTGCTACGGCCAGAGCTTCTGATGCTAGGCAGAGTAAGTAGAGAAGAGGAGAAGCGAACGCTGGATATGACAGTTTCATTACTTGCAGAGTAGCATAGCACCATATATAGTCATAGTCTAGGTTTGGATTCGAACCAGCTACAGGAGCACGTCTTTATTTTTTCTAAAACTCGGCAACGTCTCTTTATTGGTACACTAGCTTGTTCTGTACGCCTTCCCAAGTCTTTAATTTTCTTTCCCTTTTTTTGCGAGGAAGGAAGGAGGACAAAATTGAGGGTTCCTGGGACTCGAACCCAAGACCTCTCAGTTGAAAACCAAGGGTGCTAGTCACTTATGTGGCGAACGTTCCCTGCGAGGAGGACGGCAGACGAACGCATTTTCCTCGCAGTTTTCTTCCTATATATAAAAAAGTATGCTAGTTGGTGTTAGTCAACGAATGATTGTGCCAACCTTGACCGTTGGATTGACATTCAACGTCTGTCGTGTTTCTTCAGTTTCTTCTTCCTCGAGCCACCAAAGCCAAACCAGCGCCGGTGGGACCGCCTGCTCCCGCCTCCCACGGCTGGTTGTGATCTGCCCTGACTCCTGCTCGTTCCCGTCTGAGGCCTCAACATCGTCCTCCGCCTTGGTTCGCTCGCCGCGGTGCCGGCCTCTGGTGTTGTCAACATGGTCAACAACCGAGAGGAATAAGGAGATGACTGTACATGGTGAGGATGACAGTAGGGACCCAGCAGTGTGCGCAGTAATTTTGTTTTTTTGGGACGGAGAAGGGTATCAACTGGGTTGTGCGGGACCCGTGGCCCGTCTAGCCCAGGCTTTTTATTTCATATGTTTAGCACATGACCAGCCCAGTTTGTTTTTTTCCTTTCTGAAAATTGCTAGCTAGCTATTTTGTTTTTTGCAGAATAACCAACGTAGGCCTACTTGCTTTTCTACGCCCTGCTGGGCCGGAAATCTTTCAAGATGAGGAGGGATGCATTTTGCCCAAAAAATGGGCTATAAGTAATAAGAAATGGGCTGTGAAACGGAAAAATACAGCAAACAGACAATTAGTTCCAAAATACTATTTTCTTTCGGATTTTGATATTTTAAATTTCATTGTTTTTGTGCGGGTAAAATTTCATTGAATTTAAATTAAGGTATATTTAGATTTAAAATTAATTTGAATCTGGCTAGAAATTTTGGGTTGTATGCTGTTTGGGACAGATTTGGAGGCTGACTTGTGGGTGTACTAGGTTGACGTGTACTTTGGCTTTGTCAACTTAGTCCACAAACGATTTTAGCAGCAGTGACTGTTGGATGTTAATCCAACGGCCGTACTGCTTCTTCAATATCTGATCTTCATGCTCCAGCCGTCCAAACCAGCTCTGGTGGGACTGCCTGCTCCCGCCTCCCGTGGCCGGCTGTGCTGCCGCACAGGCCGCACCGCCCCACCCTACATGTCGGACCCACCAGCTATATCTTCGCACGCAAGGAAGTGCCTCCTTATTATGCACAAAAATAATGAATACCCCCCTGCTAGCTGGGACCCACCATAGTGGGAGGATGACTTGTGGGCCAACAAAGTTGACGGGGATGGAGGGCTTTGTCAACTTAGTCAATATGAACGATTCTAGCTCCAGTGACCGTACGATGTCCATCCAACGATCGTAGTGCTTCTTCAACCTCTGGTCTTCTTGCTCCGGCCGCCCAAAGCTGCGCCGGTCTTGCCGCATGCTCCTGCCTCCCTTGGCCGGCTGTGCTGCCGCGGAGGCCTCACCGCCCCCTACTATTCCCACCGCTGGCCAGGCCCTGCGGCGACGGCAGCCTCACACCGCAGCCGAACCAGCGAACCCTCGTACTCCTCTCTGCGCGGGCTTCCACTGCCGCGTCTTCCCCGGCTCCGTGTCGTCCCCTTCCTAGGCCTCGTCGTCGTCCACCGCCGTGGTGCTCTCCGCGCGGCGTGGTCAACGTGGTCAAGGAACGACTTCCATCGGAAGAGTACTATACGTGGAGAGGCTGACAGCTGGGTCCATGGCCACAACCCAGTTTTTTGTGACTTGCCAAGTTAGTCGCTTTGTCAGGCCTGTTGGGCTACAAATCTTTCAAGACGAGGGGAGCATTCATTCGGCTGGCCGAGAAAATTGTCCATCAGTAATGAGAAATGGGCTGTACATTTTTAAAACACCTCAAACCCGCAATTAGTTTCAAATTTTTTTTTCATTTCAAGATTTTAAATTACATTAATTTTTATGCATGTAGAATTTGTTGGATTTTATATTGATATACATTTATTTTTAAAATCAGTTTGAATGTGAGTCGAAATTTCGGGATTAAAAACAGTTCGGACCGCACCGAAATATGCAAAATTTCGTATAATTTTTTAACCGTGGCCACAATTTGGGCTGTAATGCTAACAAAAAGAATATGGGCTCCAAAAAAACCTTAAGAATTAGCAAATGGGCTGAAAATTATTAGAAATAATGGCAGATGGGTTGTATGCTGTTTTCCACAGATTTGAGGCTTTCCTAAAAAAAGGTTGACGCACAAGCAGTGATTGTTGGATGTCCATCCAACGACCGTCGTGCTTCTTCAATCTTTGCTCTTCCTGCTCCAGCCGCTCAAACAAGCGTTGGTGGGACTGCCTGCTCCCTCCTCCCCGCGGCCGGCTGTGCTGCCGCGCAGGCCTCACCGCCCCTCCGTACTCCCATCGCTGGCCTAGCCATCCCTCTACTCACCCACACCTGTTGTTATTCTCCAGCGACGGTAAACGAACCAGGAAACCCTCGTACAGTCATACTCCCCTCCGCGTGGGAAAGAACTACCGAGTCTTCCCTGCCTCCGTGTCGTTCCCTTCCTAGGCCTCGTCGTCGTCCACCGCCCTGGTGCTCTCGGTGCGGCCTGGTCAACGTGGTCAACGACCGACATGCATCTGAAGTGGACTGTACGTGGAGAGGCCGACAGCTGGGTCCACGGACGCACGTAAGGAAATGCCTCCTTATTACATGCAAAATAATGATTCCCCCACCTGACATCAGGGACCCACCGAAAGGGCCTCTATATTTCATGAAAAAAACGTTACCGCCGCTGGCAGCTAGGACCCACCAGCTATATCTTCACATGCAAGGAAGTGCCTCCTTATTACGCACAAAAAAATGAATACTCCCCCTGTTAGCTGGGACCCAGTATATTGGCAGGCTGACTTGTGGGCCTACTAAGTTGACCGCGACGGAGGGCTTTGTCAACTTAGTCAATATGCATGATTCTAGATCGAGTGACCATACGATGTCCATCCAACGGCCGTAGTGCTTCTTCAACCTCTGGTCTTCTTGCTCCAGCCGCCCAAACTAGCGCCGGTCATGCCTCGTGTTCCTTCCTCCCGTGGCCAGCTGCGATGCGGCGGAGGCCTCACCGCACCCTACTACTCCCACCGCTGGCCAGGACATCCCTCTACTCACCGACACCCCCTGTTACTCTGCGGCGACAGCAGCCTCACACCACAGCGAACCAGTGCCCTCGTACTCCTCTACGCGTGGGCATCCACTACCGCGTCTTCCCCGGCTACGCGTCGTCCCCTTCCTAGGCCTCGCCGTCGTCCACCGCCCTGGTGCTCTCGGCGCGGCGTGGTCAACGCGGTCAAGGATGGCTTCCATCGGACGTGGACTGTACGTGGAGAGGCTGACAGCTGGGTCCACGGCCGCAGCAAAGAAGTGCCTCCTTATTACGTGCAAAATAATTATTCCTCCACCTGACAGTGGGGACCCACCGGACGGGCCACCGTATTTCGCCCCCTGACTGCTGGGACCCACCAGCTACATCTTCGCACGCAAGGAAGTGCCTGACAGTCGGGACCCACCTGGTCGAAGCGTACGTAGCGTTGTCATTCTGGCCGCGAACGTGTACGTACATATATACTGGTGGATGTAGAGGCGCGCACATGTCGTAGTAGAGGCGGCCAGGGTGCAAGAAAGAAAATACGGCCACGCATGTGTACATACGGGCGGGGTCTCGAACGCCTACTCGCGCATACGTATGGCGAGGGCTCGTTGACATGGCTGGGTCGGAATGGAGAAACATTGTCGTCGTCGTGTTCATGGGGAGGCAACAGAATGCGTCATGTTCATGGGGAGGCAACGGAATGCGTCGTGTTCATGGGGAGGCAACGGAATGCATCGTGTTCATGGGGAGGCAACGGAACGCGTGGGAGCCAACCGGCTGGGCCGGAACGGAATGCGTGGTCATGTTCATCGGGAGGGCTTGGACGGAACAGGCGATGGAAGCGAGGCCTGGCGTACCGCACAACGGAGGAAACAGACCTCCTACGTTCGGAACGGGGTCCCGTTGATCGGGAGAGGTCTGGCGTACCGCAAAACGGAGGAAACAGACCTCCTACGGTCGAAACGGGGGTCCTGTTGATCGGGAGGGGTGTGGCGTACCGCAAAACGTAGGAAACAGACTTGTGTTGGAGCGCTACGGTCGAAACGGGGGTCCTGTTCATCGGGAGGGGTGCGGCGTACCGCAAAACGGGACTCCACGGGATACTGTTCATCTCCACCATCGACCCCCCTCCAGCCTCCACGAGCTACTGTTCATCCACCGTCGACCCCCTCCAGCCTCCACCTACGACTATTCATCCACGGGCTCCTGTTCATCCAGCCTCCACCGCGCGCTACTCCACCGGCTATTGTTCAACCGGCCCTCTCCACGGGCTCCTGTTCAACCACCCCTCCACGGGCTACTGTTCATCCTACCCTCCACCATCTACTGTTCATCCTGCCCTCCACGGGGGTGGTCCTGTTCATCCATCCCTCCACGGGGTCCTGTTCATCCAGCCCCAACCAGCTCGATCGATCGGGGTCCTGTTCATCCAGAGGCAACACCACGGGGTCCTGTTCATCCACCCCCACCGGGAACTGTTCATCCACCCCTCCCGCAACAGTCACTGTTCATCTAGAGGCAACATCGATCGGCTTCAGTTAGCAGCAGTAGTGAAGGAATCGCTCGATCGGGTTCAGTTAACAGCCATTGATCGATTGCTCGGATTCAGTAACGCATAGCCTGCAGTGCAATTGCTCGGGTTCAGTTAGAGCCCAACGCCTCGCTCGGGTTCAGTTAGAGACAACGCCTCGCACACACGTGCGTCCGTGTACGAGAGAAACGCGCATCGCTCGGCCCCCGACCTCCCACCATAACCGGGAACTCCCCGAAATTTTCCTCGCCCTCGCTTCTACCATGGTTTTTTCCGTCATGGACGGCCCAAAGAATGTCATGCAGCTGCGTCTCCGGCCCGCCCAGGACGAAAAGCCCATTTTCTGTCATGATTTTTTGTCATAGAAGTAGGAGCCCACCACATCTATGATGATACCGGGTTTTGTCGCAATTATCGTCATAGAAGTGTCATATGTATGACAAAAAAAAATTTCGTTCGGCCCAAAATGTCACGGATGTGTCTTTTTTTGTAGTGACCCCCGAGCTGCGTAGCGTCGCCTGGCGGGGCAAGTTCAAGCCAGATCTGCCTCCACGCTATGACAACACCCCCGACCTCGCGGAGTTCCTACAGCTCTACAAGCTGAGCATCAAGGTGGCCAACAGCGACGAGAAAGTCATGGCGAACTGGTTTCCCATGGCTCTCAAGGATGGCCCCCGCTCCTGGCTCGTGAACCTGCCGCCAGGCTCAATTTCCCCCTGGGACGAGATGCGCAACCGCTTCATCGCCAACTTCCAGGGCACTCCGACCGCCCCCTGGTCGTGGGTGACCTGCGCCGCATCAAGCAGCAACCAGGAGAGACCCTGCAGAAGTACATTCAATGCTTCAACAGCGCGCGCATCAAAATCCCCAAGGTGACCGACGAGGCCATCATCTCAACACTCTCCGACGGTGTCCGTGATGTCAAGATGAAGGAGGAGCTCGCCATCCATGAAGAGCTGTGCACGACCCTAGAGCTGTTCAACACCGCGAACAAGTGTGCAAGAGCTGAGGAGGGGTTCCTCTCCCTCCTCGAGCTCCCTGCTGCGGACCAAGAGGAGAGAAAGACCAAGGCCAAGGGCGTGAAGTGCAAGGGAGCAGCCATGCTTGCGGCAGAGCCAGACACCAAGCATGGTAGAGACCAGCCCGAATCATCCAAGGGCAGCCGACCGTTCTGCGCCTTCCACAACCTGCATACCCACAACACCAGCGACTGTCAAGAGCTCAGAGCCATTCGAGAAGGACGCTTTGGTCGACGCCCGGAGCGCAGCGACCGGGGATACGGCCGAGGAGGAGGGCGTGGTGGCGGACGTTGGGACGACCGTGGCCCGCGCCAAGAATGGCACGACCGGCCTCGTGACGACCGCTGGCAGGATCAGCCTCGCGAGGGCGCCTGGAGGGACCAGCCTCGTGAGGCTCGTCCTCAAGGCAACGCAAGCCTTCCTCCATTACGACCAACACCCAGAAGGAATGACAACCACCATCAAGACGAGGGGGCTGGGGGCTTCCAGGAGCCACGCATTGTCGCCTACATCTTGGGCGGAGCTCAAGCCCCAGCCTCGCAGTGTATCTTGAAATAGTTTGCCCGTGAAGTGAATGCAGTTCTCCCCAAGCTCGAGGCCACGCGCCCACTCAGATTGTCCAGGTGCGCCATCATGTTCAGTTCGGCAGATCATCTCAAGTGCACGACCACTGCTGGCGTTGTCGGAGTAAATAGCCATGGGTAGCCCAGCCGGCTTCCCCTGGCCCTTCTGAAAAAGTTACGGGCCCGCCCGGCTCTTAAGAATCCAAGACATGGGGCCGCCTTCCCCTAGCTGGCTGCAACCCAGGCCGGCTTTCGGAAGGTGGTCCAACTTTAGCCCTCATGAGAAGGCTGACTCCAAGAAGCCGGCCATGAGAAGGCCGACTCCAAGAAACCGGCTCCCTATAAAGCGGTCAAGACCGTACCCACAAAGTTTGCACCCACCTAACGGCGGTGCGACGGGGCGTGGCTACAGTAAAGCCTGCCACCCCCGAATCCCGGAGCACGCCTGGCATGGTGCGCCGTACGGGCTAGGCACGACCCGTCCGGCGCGGCACTGTTGCCATGTTGACCCTGGCATCACCCACGACAGGCCGCCAGTGTGGCCCACAGATGGTGGGCCCCTTTGAGCAGAGAGACGGCCGAAGGCGGCCACGCCTCCAACTAGTCGGCCCAAGACAGAGCCGGCTCCCCGCAGCCGGCTTGCCGCCTTCCTCGAAGAGGACGCCCCATTAAGGAGACAAGACGCGGTAAGGCTACAGCGATCGCCTGACAGGCGGCGGTACTGTAGCCGCGCTTACCACAATGAAGCTCACGTCAACAAGATGGAGCCACAGTAACCAGCCGCCGACCAGGCCCTGGACAGTGGGGCCTGCCTATCGACCAAGGGGCCGGCAGCCGGCGGGACCCACCAGTCGGCGGGCCCCAGCAGCCGGCGCAGAAGCCGGCGAGCGCAGTCACAGACGGCTGGGCCCCGTGCCCAGTCGGATTACCATTGTACCCCCGGGGGGTAGGCCTATATAAACCCCCCGGAGCACCCATGCAAAGGGTTGGACCCCCTGCTAGTTCTAGACACCACACGAGGAGAAGAAGCAGGCTAGCCGTGCCCATCTTCCTCCTCCCACCAGACAGCTCAAGGAGCGTTGTGTAGCTACTTGATTCATCTAGTGAACATGCGGAGACCCCGCAGAGCAGCAGTAGGGGTGTTATCTCCACGGAGAGCCCCGAAGTTGGGTAAGATCCGCCGGCGTGCATGTCTTCGCCTTATCCCGTTTCCAGGCACCGGCGATGTCTTACTGGCTCCCACGATGATAAGCCACCCGTTGGCATATGTCGCACCTACCACCCGACATTTGGCACCCACCGTGGGGCCAGGTGCACCGTCATCCGGAGACCTGTTCTGGACGGGAACCTTATTCCTCCCCCGCGAGCGTAGCCAGCCCGGCACGCCCGATGGCGCTTGCCACGACGCGCTGCAAGGCGTCACCAGCATCTGCACGGCAAGCGGCCTCGCCGATCTCCTCGACGAAACTCTCACCTCTGACGAGCTCGCCTCCGATGCGGGCACCGACCACCTCGCCAACCTTCTCGGCCAGCTCCATGTCTCCAGCGAGCCCGCTGCGGACCTGGAGTCGGTTGGCTCCACCGACCCGATGCCTGTCGACTCCGACACGGCCTCCTACGACACCTTCCCCACCAACGTCGATCTACAACGACCCGCTTCCTCGAGCCGACGGCTGCGATGCTGTCACCACCGAAGTGATGGTTGTCGGCCACGGCGGCCGGCCGACGAGAGCGCCCACGACGCCTCGCACGCGGCGGCCCACGACTTGTCCGCTCCCCTCCCGGCTAATGCCGACGACGAAGCACTGGAGGCACGCCGCCTCGCCTCCTCGCAGAGGGCCGGAGGCTGGCCTCCGTAAGACGCCTCACTGAGGCCTACCGGCGAAGCGACCGCGCCGCCTTCGGCACGCCGGCCCCGGCGGGCCAAGCCGGGCCGGCCTTGTCAAGCAACGCGGCGCCGTCATCGCCGACACGCTGGGAGTCGACCGCCCGGTCTATGCCACTCCGCTCGAGAACTTGCGTGCCGCCCAGGCGGCTGTAGACGAGTTGGACGGCTTGGAGGCCGAAGACCTCCCCCACATGACCCGGCGCATCCAGCAATTGATTGACGCAGCCGCGCAGCGACACGAAGCCGACGCCCGCGCGGAAAGCCCTCCCCCGCGCCGAGAACACGGCGCGACGTCCCGGACGCCGACTACGAGCAATACCCGCGCGCGACGCGAGAAGGAGCCGGCTGCCAGCCGCAGCCGGACCCGGATCTCCATCGAGCGAGACGCGGACGGTCATCCCCGAGCCATGGAATCGGGCCGCCTAGGCCTCCGCCCCGGAGGATCGGCGAGAACGACGCCCGCCATCGGATCGACCGCCTGGCGCGATCCCTGGCATTGGAAGAAGAAGACGATGTCGGCCTGCCTTGTTTTGGCCCCCGCATCTGCGACGAGCCCTTTCCCAAAGGGTTCTCGCTCCGAAGAGACACGCCCAAGTACAACGTCTCCGTGAAGCCGGAAGATTGGTTGATCGACTACTCCACCGCGGTTAGCATAGCTAACGGCAACCGGCGCGTCACCATGAAGTACGTGCCCCTCATGCTGCAAGGCACGGCGCAGACCTGGCTCAACAGCCTGAAGCCGCGTAGCATCAACAGTTGGCTAGATTTCACAGAAGCCTTCATCCGCAACTTCACCAGCACCTACAAGCGGGCTCCCAAGCCCAGGCAGCCTTCCTTGTGCGTACAAGGCCCCGCCGAGTCCACTCGCGATTACCTCACGCGTTGGGCCGAGCTCCGCAACTCCTGTGAAGGGGTGCACGAGGTGCAAGCCATAGAATACTTCACAGACGGATGCCGAGAAGGCACCCTCCTCAAGCACAAGCTCCTCTGCGACGAGCCGGCTACTCTCGACGAGCTTCTGGACATAGCGGACAAGTACCCACCGCCGACTCCTCGATGAAGACCGAGCTTCGGGTAGACGCGTCCGGAAAGGTACTCAACCCGGCGCCCAAGACGCCGGCTGGGGACGGCCGACTCCCCCACTCGAACGATCACAAGCGCAAGGGCCCCGCGCCGCCTCCCGCCAGTCGGCAGGTGGCCACAGTCGAAGACCGCCGCCTGAAGAGCGACCGGCGCCCAAGAAGCCCAAGGGCGGCAGGCCGGCTTGGCAGCCCGCCTTCTCCTACGAGCAAACTCTCGACGCCCCTTGCAAGTTCCACAGTGGCGCGAAGCCGTCCAACCACACGACCCGGAAGTGCCATTGGCTCACCCGAATCTCTAAGGGCGAGGGCTCGCCGCCTCCGCCTGCCGGCCCGCCGCCTCCGCCTCCGCCGCCTCCGGCCGCTCGGCCCGCAGTCGGAGCCGTGCATGACGAGTTCCCTGACGAGCAAGCAACCTACATCGTCTTTACAAGCCAGCCTGAAGACCGGCGCAGCAAACGCCAAGAGCTCCAGGAAGTTAGCGTTGTCGCTGCCAACCCCGCCGGACACATGCATTGGTCAGAAAAGCCCATCAGCTGGAGCCGGGCCGACCATCCGGAGGTGATGCCGTCTCCCGGCTCTTATGCTTTGGTCCTGGAAAGCCACCCTTGCAACGGACAGACGCGCCGCCCGCTTCTCCCGTGTGTTGATAGACGGCGGGAGCAGCATCAACATCCTGTACCGTGACACCCTGGAAAAGCTAAATGTCAAGACGAAGCAGCTCGTGCCTACTTGGACGGTATTCCATGGCATCGTACCCGGCCTGTCCTGCGCCCCCATTGGCAAGATCAAGATTGATGTGCTTTTTGGGGACAAGGAGCATTTCCGCCGGGAAGCAATTTGGTTTGAAGTGGTGGACCTGGAGAGCCCTTACCATGCATTGCTTGGCCAACCTGCCTTGGCCAAATTCATGGCAGTTCCCCACTATGCATACCTCAAGATGAAGATACCAAGCACCAAAGGCGTCATCACCGTAGTCGGCGATTACAAGAAGTCCTCTGAGTGCGCAGCAGCCAGCAGCCGGCTAGCCGAGTCCCTTGTAATAGCCGAAGAGAAGAAGATGTTGGACCGAGTCGTGGCCATAGCCGGCAAACAGTCGGCCGTGTCCCCCGACCCCAAGGAGCATGATGCTCAAGGATCTTTCCAACCGGCCAAGGAGACGAAGAAGATACCTCTTGACCCCGAGCATCCAGAGAGGTTTGCCGTCATCGGGGCAAACCTGAACAGCAAATAGGAAGGCGAGCTCGCCGATTTCCTCCGTGAGAACCGGGACATCTTTGCATGGTCCCCCAAGGACATGCCCGGTGTTCCGAGGAAATTCGCCGATCACAAACTACACGTTCGAGAAGACGCAAAGCCAGTCAGACAACCCCTTCGCCGATTGTCGGAGGAGAAGCGCCGGATTGTAGGGGAGGAGATAGCCCGGCTCTTGGCGGCCGGCTTCATCATGGAAGTTTTCTTTCCAGAGTGGCTCACCAACCCGGTCCTTGTGCTAAAGAAGAACAACAAGTGGCGCATGTGTATAGACTACACGAGCCTCAACAAGGCCTGCCCCAAAGATCCTTTTGCCCTGCCAAGGATTGACCAAGTGATAGACTCCATAGCCGGATGCGAGCTGTTGAGTTTTTTGGATGCTTACTCCGGATATCATCAGATAAAGCTAGACCCGGACGACCGCCTGAAGACCGCCTTCATCACGCCTTTTGGAGCCTTCTGCGACCTGACTATGACATTCGGCTTGAGAAATGCCGGTGCCACTTTTCAGCGTTGCATGCAGAAGTGCCTCCTCAAGCAACTCGGCAGAAACGCTCACGTATACATGGACGACATCGTGGTGAAGACGGAGAAGCGCGGCACCTTGCTGGGAGACCTCAAGGAAACGTTTGAGAACTTACGCCGGTTCCAAATCAAGCTCACCCCCGAGAAATTTGTGTTCGGAGTGCCAGCCGGCCAGCTCCTAGGCTTCCTGGTCTCCGAACGCGGCATCGAATGCAACCCGGTGAAGATCAAGGCCATCGAGATAATGGCGATCCCCACCAAGCTTCGAGACATTCAGAAGTTCATCGGGTGCTTAGCCTCCTTGAACCGCTTCATCAGCTGGCTCGGAGAGAAAGCTCTCCCTCTCTACCGCCTCATGAAGAAGAGCACTCACTTCGAGTGGAACGACCAGGCCGACCAAGCTTTTCACGAGCTGAAGAAGATGCTGGCCACGCCGCCTATCCTCGCGGTGCCGACTGAGAAAGAGCCCATGCTCCTCTACATCACTGGAACCAGCCGGGTGGTCAGCACCGTCATCGTAGTCCAGCGCCCAGAAGAAGGCCGAGCCCAGCCGGTCCAGAGGCTGGTGTATTATTTGAGCGAGGTGCTGTCCGCTTCAAAGCAGAACTACCCGCACTACCAAAAGATGTGTTATGGCGTGTACTTCATCGCAAAGAAGCTGAAGCCCTACTTTCAAGAGCATCCCGTCACGGTCGTATGCACTGCCCCGCTAGCCGAGATCATAGGCAGCCGGGACACATCCGGCCGGGTGGCGAAATGGGCCATCGAGCTGGCCCCGTACACGATCTTCTACCAGCCCCGCACTGCCATCAAGTCCCAAGCACTGGCCGACTTCCTCGTCGACTGGGCCGAGACCCAGTACCTGCCGCCGGCTCCCGACTCCACCCATTGGCGCATGCACTTCGACGGGTCCAAGATGCGCACCGGCTTGGGAGCCGGCGTCGTCCTTACCTCTCCGAAAGGCGACAAGCTCAGATACACGCTACAGATACACTTTGCCGCCTCCAACAATGTGGCCGAGTACGAGGCGCTCATACATGGGCTCCGGCTTGCCAAAGAACTTGGCATTCGCCGGATCCTATGTTATGGCGACTCGGACCTGGTAGTCCAGCAATCATCCGGCGACTGGGATGCCAAGGACGCGAATATGGCAAGCTACCGCTTCCTGGTCCAACAACTCAGCGGATACTTTGAAGGATGCGAGTTCCTCCACGTACCGCGAGCCGACAACGAGCCAGCCGATGCCCTGGCTCGAATAGGCTCCACTCGGCAAGCAATTCCAGCCGGCGTCGCTCTCCAACGCCTCCTCAAGCCGTCTATCAAGCCGTCTCCACAGTCCGATTCCATCTTCGTGCCGCCTGACCCCGATGCGGCCGAGTCCGGCTCGAAGAACCAAGTAGGCGACCCCAAGACTCCCGTAACCGGCCCGACGACCCCGGCAGCCGGCTCGGGGACTTCGGCAGCCGGCTCGGGGACTGCCGCACCCGGCTCGGGGACTGCGGTAGCCGGCCCGGGGACTGCACCAACACAACAGCCGGCGGCCGACTCCAGCACCTCACCGCCCAGCCCGCCCACCCTGGTGGCAGTAGCCACATTGGCAGTAGAAGAAGTCACGGCTCCATCATGGGCTCAGTCCATCCTCAACTTCCTAGTAAACCAAGACCTGCCGGCTAACGAAACAGAAGCAAGATAAGTCCAACGTCGAGCCGGAGCATACACGATCGTCAACAGAGAGCTCGTCAAGCGCAGTGTCACTGGAGTCCTCCAACGGTGCGTCGAGCAAGAGAAAGGCATTGTAATCCTCAGAGACATTCACCAAGGAGAATGCGGCCACCATGCGGCCTCAAGATCACTTGTCGCCAAAGCCTTCCGCCATGGTTTATTCTGGCCGACTGCTTTGGATGATGCCAAAGAATTAGTTAAACATTGCAAGGGGTGCCAACTCTTCAGCTCCAAGCAACACATGCCGGCCTCGGCACTCAAGACCATTCCCCTCACTTGGCCCTTTGCCGTTTGGGGACTGGACATGGTGGGCCCATTCAAGACGGCGCGTGGCGGCATGACGCATTTGCTCGTCGCCGTGGACAAATTCACCAAGTGGATTGAGGCAAAGCCGATCAAGAAGCTGAATGGGCCGACTGCTGTGACATTCATTGCAGACATAACAGCACGGTACGGCGTGCCACACAGCATCATCACCGACAATGGCACGAATTTTGCCAAAGGAGCCTTGGCACGTTTCTGCGCAGCCCAAGGTATCCGGCTGGACTTAGCATCCGTCGCCCACCCGCAGTCAAACGGCCAGGTCGAGCGAGCCAACGGCCTCATCCTCCCCGGCATCAAGCCCCGACTGGTTGTACCTCTGGAGCGCTCAGCCGGCTGTTGGCTTGATGAGCTGCCGGCTATCCTCTGGAGTCTGCGCACTACACCAAACAAGTCAACCGGCTTCACCCCTTTCTTCCTTGTGTATGGTGCCGAGGCGGTCATCCCAACTGACATCGAATTCGACTCGCCTCGAGTAACCATGTACATGGAAGCGGAGGCCAAGGAAGCACGAGAAGACGGCGTCGACCTGCTGGAAGAAAGCCAGCTGTTAGCCCTCAGCCGCTCTGCCATCTACCAGCAGGGTTTGCGCCGTTACCACAGCCGGAAGGTCAGGCCAAGATCCTTCCAAGAGGGCGATCTTGTGCTCCGACTGATCCAGCGAACAGCCGGCCAGCACAAGCTCTCTGCCCCTTGGGAGGGCCCCTTCGTCATCAGCAGAGCTCTAGGCAACGACTCCTACTGCCTGATCGATGCACAGAAGCCGAAGGCAAGCAAGAGAGACGACTCCGGCAAGGAGTCGGAACGGCCATGGAACGCCAACCTCCTTCGAAGATTTTACAGTTGAAAGGCAGTATGTATCACGCTAACTTTTCTATTAAGTACAAGACAATAGGCCCCCCCGAGGAGGGCTCGGCGCCTGCAATCCCTTATTTATGAATGAAAAGTATCATGCTTATGACCTTGTCGTATCATTTACTTATTCCGTCCGGCACCGAGTTCGACTAGTCGGCTCGGGGACTGGCCGACTGGAGTTATGTTAGAAGTCCTACCCGCAGTCAGACAAGTAGTGTGCCGGCTCTCAAGCCTTCTCTTGCCAAAAGTCGCAGTTCGAAGAACCGGCTATCCGGCCGGCAAGAGTTAAAGGTAGGAACGGGCGCCCACACGAAAAACGGCTAGGCACTAACGGACTAATATAACAAAAGCCGGTTTTTCTCACACCGCCGACTGGCTACCAGAGTAGCCGGCCGGCCGGTTTCCATTCACTTCACTTTAGTCCAAGAAAGCTCAAGTACTTGCCTCCCCAAAGAGGGAAGGCGGCAAAGGAAAAAGCCTAAGGATAAAAAAGCATACGCGAATGGAAACCAAACATGCACATGATAATATTTACATAAAAAGACCTCCAAGAGGCCAGCATTCAACATAGTTTGGATACACCCCCAGTGGGTGGAACTGCAAAAACTTAACAAAGATTGTTCAAAGACAACAAAGCAAGAAAGATAAAGACGGCAGGTCAAGCTGGCGGAGCGGCCGACGAGCCAGACTGGTTGGCGGAGACGGTCGTGCCGGCTGAAGGAGCGGCCGGCTGATGAACTTCGGCTTGGTCGCCGCCTCCCGCAGAGGGCGCGCTTCCACGCGCCTCGTTGCTGGAGGCACGGTCGGCCTGAGGTCGGCTGGTTGGTCCACCAGCCGGCTCGACGTCTTCGTCGTCCTCGTCTTCGTCTTCTTCGCCCTCGTCGCTGGAGGCAATCTCCTCCGCCGAGTCCTCGCCCACCGCCGGGTTCAGCCCGAACCACTCCTCGGGCTGAGCAACACCGTCATCATCGATTTCGGGTGCGAAAACGCTGATGTCGGTGCACTCGGCGATCGTCGAAGCTCGCTGGGCGATAGCCGGCCTCACCTCCTCCAGCTCCGCGTCGGCCTCCATCCGCCAAGTGCGCAGCTGGTCCAGGCTCAGCCCTGGGTACCAAGCCCGAACGAATTCCAACGCCCGCCCGGCTCCGAGGCGGGCTGCTGACGCTTTCCAAGCCTCGAAGCGACCAACTACGACTTCCAGCCAGTCGGCAGTTCGGCTTGGGGTGCGGGGGATCGTCTCGCTAGGCCAGAGGGCGGCCAACACTTGCGCCCTGGCACGTTGGAGCCGGCGAAGCATCCGATGAGCCGGCTGCAACCGTGCCTGGACAGCCAGGAGCTGCTCCTCAAGGGTCCGGTTTGCATCTGGCGCAATGTCGGCCCCCGCTTGACGGCGCGCCTCGCGATGGGCCTCAATGCTTTGGGCGGCGAAGGCGGAGTAGCCCGGGAAGTAATCTTCAAGAAACAACAAGCAACAGCTCAAGATAAGTCAAAAAACCAAGGCGGCAAGGGGAAGGAGAAGGGCTGAGAAGGCAACTTACCGTCGATCAAGTCCTCGATCCGGCCGAAGCCTTCGTCCAGGGCTCCCCGGGTCTCAGACCAGCTCGCCGCCTTGGTCTCATACTCCGCCTTCAAGGCGGCTTCGCTTTCCTGCGTTGCCTGCAGGGCCGCTTTGTGGCTCTCCTCTTGGTCGGCCAGCTTCTTGGCTAGGCGATCCCGTTCCTGGACCAAGGCGGCGCACTCGGCCTCCTTGGTATGAAGGGTGGCCTTCCCCTCGCCGAGCTCCTTCCTCAAGTCGGCGTTGGCCCCTGAAGACAAATAAAAACCAATAAGAAAAGAGTCGTCAAGAAAGATCCGACCCGACTGCACAGCAGTCGGCCCGAATCTCGGGGACTACACCCAGTGGGTGCGCTGACGCGCCCGCACGGAAGAAATTAAGAAAGCAAGGCAGCCAAGAACGAAGGACTCACCCGGATAGTGGCTCGCGTTGACAAGAACTCTTGGTTGAGCTGTTGCAGCAGGGCGGCCTGAGCTTGTAGCCGGCTCCGGACCCCTTGAGCCGCCGCATCCAGCTCGCCAGTCCCCCCGCTGGGAGTCCACTCGGACATGGCGGTGCTGGCCGCCTCCAGATCTTCCGCCGGCTGGCCTGCGCCCGCAACTCGGCTCAACTCCGGCGGAGCGGCGCCTACCCCTGCGTGCCGGCTCGCCGCCGGCTGCACCTCGAGGCCGGCTCTGTTCTCTGGCTCACCTCCGGCCGGCCCCTCTGGCACCGCTGACGGTTGGCCGCCTTGGCCCACTCCGGTTGGCGCCGCTGGCGGCGCTCTCCCCGCAAAGGCCACGGGGTCCTCCCCCCTCTCCAACAGCGGCGGGTCTTGGACGATCTCCTCCGCCAAGGGCAATGGGGTGTCGGGGGCTACAGCTCGGAGGGGAATGGCGAGCAGCGGAGGCTGGATGCGCGAGCTTTCCGCCTCCGTCTCCGCGGTAGCCGCCTCCGTCTGGGCCTTGGCCGCCGCGTCGGCCTGCTCCCTCGCCGCCTGGGCGGCCGCCTTCTCCGCCGCCTCACACTCCTCTCGCGCTTCGCGGACGTTTCGCTCTGTGGCCTCCCTGAGATCGGCGCGGGGGTCCACGCGGCGGGAGCTCAAAGACCCTCCAGCCGGCCCCACGACGGAGCCGCCCGGACCCCGCTCAAGGGAAAGCGGCGCCCTGTCCGGCAAGCGAGAAAAAGCTAAGAAGAATATTCGAGGAGAAAGAGAATGATGACAAGCATGCGGCAAGGCAATCGAAGACTTATCCTGAGACCGCCGTAGGCTGCTTCACCGCCTTGCGGAAGCGGGCCGCTTTCGCAGCCGCTTCGTCTCGCTTGGTCGCCGCGGCGGAGGCTTTGGACTTCTTCGGCCGACTGCCGAAGAGGCCTAAAGCGGCCCGGCGCTTCTGTGCGCCGCCGCCGGCAGTCGGCGCGGTAGACGAGCCCGCGCCCTGATGGTCGGCCGCCGGCTGGTGACGCAGAGCGACTTCGGCTTCGAAATCGTCCGGCCAGTCCTCGAAGCTCGCGGTGAACCTCGAGCCTCCGGGCTCGGCGCTGTCCCCCACCACGGCGTCTTCCATTGCGGCCGCCCCCAAGTCCGGGTCGTCAACGTCATCCACCGTGCGGTCGGGGGTATACTGGCGTTCAATTACCGCCGCCCCAGCCGGCGGCGCAAGAAGAGGGTTCTGCTCAAAAGAACCGACTAGTCAGAAGCCGGCCGTCATGAAGCCGGCCGACGACAAAAAGAAGATAGAGAGAGAAGCTTACCACAGGCGGAGGATTGGCGCGGGAATACGGCACCTTGCCGTATTGCCAGTCCCCGGCGAGCTTGCAGTTGGCGATGTAGTTAACCATGAGCGCCACCTCCGCGTGGGGCATTTCCCATGTGCTCAAACGGCTTGGGTCGAAGCGGCCGCTCATCTAACACATCATATGGGGCCGTCTTTGGAGAGGAAGGATCCGGCGCTCCACGAAGGCGGCCACCAAGTCGGCCCCGTGCAAGCCTTCTGACTGAATCAACACCCGAAGCCGGGAGATGGCAGCATTCCCGGCCAGAGACAATGACCGGGACCGGAAGCTCTACGAGGGCTGCCTCCCAGCCCGCGGGCCGGCTACGTAAGCCGGCAGGTTGATGTAGTCTCCTTGCTCGGCGACGTTCTTCACATAGAAATAAGATCTCTGCCAAACCTTCACCGACTGGATCAGGGGGATGGGCGGGAACGGGTTGTTTTCGCTCGCCCTCCTCATGGCGATGAAGGCTCCGCAGGGGGCGGGCACGCCGGCGATGACTGTGCCGAGCTTGCCCTGGAAGAACTCTCCCCAGAGCTCCAGCGTGGGGAGCAGCCCCAAGAAGCCTTCGCAGAGGGAGACGAACGCCGACAGCAGCATCACCGCATTGGGCGTAAGGTGATGCGGCTGGAGGTTGTAGAACTCCAGGAAAGAGCGCAGAAACCCGCTCGTCGGAAGGCCGAAGCCGCGCAGGCAGTGCGAGCGGAAGACGACCCGCTCGCCCTCCTCCGGTGCCGGCGAGATCTCCTTCTCCGGCGCCAGGCGGACCTGTACGTGGTCGGCGCCGGGCAGGCGCCGGGTCTGGCGGAGGAACTCCACATGGTCTTCATGGACGTTGGAGCCGTCCCATGAGCTTGATAGCGCCATGGGAGCGAGGTGGTGTAGAGACGTGGCGGCGCTGAGACGGGAAGCTGTGACGGCAGCAAGAGGAAGAAGACGAGGGTTAGGATGGGCGGAGCGGGAGAGAGCGTGCGAACCTCTGTCGCTCTCCCTCCTCCCCCTAATTATAGGCTCACGTGGCGAAGCCGAGGAGGCGCGGCGTGGGGAAGCGTGGGGATCGATCGTGCCCACTCCCCACGTCCCACGACTATTGAGCCTTAACAACGAAACGAAACTGCCTCGTGAAGGCGAGCGGCCCCTGTGGGCCATGGAAGATCCGCGCCCGGACCAAGGCTCGCGAGTGGCGGGCCCGGG
The DNA here is from genome assembly GCF_003073215.2 of Triticum urartu. Classification (NCBI taxonomy): domain Eukaryota; kingdom Viridiplantae; phylum Streptophyta; class Magnoliopsida; order Poales; family Poaceae; genus Triticum; species Triticum urartu. The sequence goes on along the minus strand of NC_053028.1, from coordinate 246,251,313 downwards.
CCTGCGGCGGCGTCCCGTCGCGCGCGTGCGCTCGCAGGATCTCGCTGCCACGTGGCCGCGGGGGGGCCCGTAGTCAGCACGCAGGTCCCCCCTCCCGCCTGTAAGACGCGGGGCTCTCTGAAGTCGGCATACGCCCGCAAAGCCGGCTCTTCAGGATGGGAAACTGACCAAGCTTCTCGTCCCCCTGCTCGCCTCGGAGCTCGATCAGCTTCGGGGACTACTGTCGGAGTAAATAGCCATGGGTAGCCCAGCCGGCTTCCCCTGGCCCTTCTGAAAAAGTCTCGGGCCCGCCCGGCTCTCAAGAATCCAAGACATGGGGCCGCCTTCCCCTAGCTGGCTGCAACCCAGGCCGGCTTTCGGAAGGCGGTCTGACTTTAGCCCTCATGAGAAGGCCGACTCCAAGAAGCCGGCCATGAGAAGGCCGACTCCAAGAAGCCGGCTCCCTATAAAGCGGTCAAGACCGTACCCACAAAGTTTGCACCCACCTAACGGCGGTGCGACGGGGCGTGGCTATAGTAAAGCCTGCCACCCCCGAATCCCGGAGCACGCCTGGATGGTGCGTCGTACAGGCTAGGCACGACCCGTCCGGCGCGGCACTGTTGCCATGTTGACCCTGGCATCACCCACGACGGGCCGCCAGCGTGGCCCACAGACGGTGGGCCCCTTTGAGCAGAGAGACGCCCGAAGGCGGCCACGCCTCCAACTAGTCGGCCCAAGACAGAGCCGGCTCCCCGCAGCCGGCTTGCCGCCTTCCTCGAAGAGGACGCCCCATTAAGGAGACAAGACGCGGTAAGGCTACAGCGATCGCCTGACAGGCGGCGGTACTGTAGCCGCGCTTACCACAATGAAGCTCACGTCAACAAGATGGAGCCACAGTAACCAGCCGCCGACCAGGCCCTGGACAGTGGGGCCTGCCTGTCGACCAAGGGGCCGGCAGCCGGCGGGACCCACCAGTCGGCGGGCCCCAGCAGCCGGCGCAGAAGCCGGCGAGCGCAGTCACAGACGGCTGGGCCCCGTGCCCAGTCGGATTACCATTGTACCCCCGGGGGGTAGGGCTATATAAACCCCCCGGAGCACCCATGCAAAGGGTTGGACCCCCTGCTAGTTCTAGACACCACACGAGGAGAAGAAGCAGGCTAGCCGTGCCCATCTTCCTCCTCCCACCAGACAGCTCAAGGAGCGTTGTGTAGCTACTTGATTCATCTAGTGAACATGCGGAGACCCCGCAGAGCAGCAGTAGGGGTGTTATCTCCACGGAGAGCCCCGAAGTTGGGTAAGATCCGCCGGCGTGCATGTCTTCGCCTTATCCCGTTTCCAGGCACCGGCAATGTCTTACTGGCTCCCACGATGATAAGCCACCCGTTGGCATATGTCGCACCTACCACCCGACATTTGGCACCCACCGTGGGGACAGGTGCACCGTCATCCGGAGACCTGTTCTGGACGGGAACCTTATTCCTCCCCCGCGAGCGTAGCCAGCCCGGCACGCCCGATGGCGCTTGCCACGACGCGCTGCAAGGCGTCACCAGCATCTGCACGGCAAGCGGCCTCGCCGATCTCCTCGACGAAACTCTCACCTCTGACGAGCTCGCCTCCGATGCGGGCACCGACCACCTCGCCAACCTTCTCGGCCAGCTCCATGTCTCCAGCGAGCCCGCTGCGGACCTGGAGTCGGTTGGCTCCACCGACCCGATGCCTGTCGACTCCGACACGGCCTCCTACGACACCTTCCCCACCAACGTCGCGATCTACAACGACCCGCTTCCTCGAGCCGACGGCTGCGATGCTGTCATCGCCGAAGTGATGGTTGTTGGCCACGGCGGCCTGGCCGACGAGAGCGCCCACGACGCCTCGCACGCGGCGGCCCACGACTTGTCCGCTCCCCTCTCGGCTAATGCCGACGACGAAGCACTGGAAGCACGCCGCCTCGCCCTCCTCGCAGAGGGCCGGAGGCTGGCCTCCGTAAGACGCCTCACTGAGGCCTACCAGTGCGAAGCTGACCGCGCCGCCTTCGGCACGCCGGCCCCGGGCGGGCCAAGCCAGGCCGGCCTTGTCAAGCAACGCGGCGCCGTCATCGCCGACACGCTGGGAGTCGACCGCCCGGTCTATGCCACTCCGCTCGAGAACCTGCGTGCCGCCCAGGCGGCTGTAGACGAGTTGGACGGCTTGGAGGCCGAAGACCTCCCCCACATGACCCGGCGCATCCAGCAATTGATTGACGCAGCCGCGCAGCGACACGAAGCCGACGCCCGCGCGGAAAGCCCTCCCCCACGCCGAGAACACGACGCGACGTCCCGGACGCCGACTACGAGCAATACCCGCGCGCGACGCGAGAAGGAGCCGGCTGCCAGCCGCAGCCGGACCCGGATCTCCATCGAGCGAGATGCGGATGGTCATCCCCAGTGGCGCACCCGAATCTCAGCGGCCGGCTAGGCCGCCGTGAAGGAATCGGCGAGAACGACGCCCGCCATCGGATCGACCGCCTGGCGTGATCCCTGGCATTGGAAGAAGAAGACGATGTCGGCCCGCCTTGTTTCGGCCCCCGCATCCGGGACGAGCCCTTTCCCAAAGGGTTCTCGCTCCCGAGAGATACGCCCAAGTACAACGGCTCCATGAAGCCGGAAGATTGGTTGATCGACTACTCCACCGCGGTTAGCATAGCCAACGGCAACCGGCGCATTGCCGTGAAGTACGTGCCCCTCATGCTGCAAGGCACGGCGCGGACCTGGCTCAACAGCCTCAAGCCGCGTAGCAACAACAGCTGGCTAGATTTCACAGAAGCCTTCATCCGCAACTTCACCAGCACCTACAAGCGGGCTCCCAAGCCCAGAAAGCTCTCCTTGTGCGTACAAGGCCCCGCCGAGTCCACTCGCGATTACCTCACGCGTTGGGCCGAGCTCCGCAACTCCTGTGAAGGGGTGCACGAGGTGCAAGCCATAGAATACTTCACAGCCGGATGCCGAGAAGGCACCCTCCTCAAGCACAAGCTCCTCTGCGACGAGCCGGCTACCCTCGACGAGCTTCTGGACATAGCGGACAAGTACGCCACCGCCGACTCCTCGATGAAGACCGAGCTTCGGGTGGACGCATCCGGAAAGGTACTCAACCCGGCGCCCAAGACGCCGGCTGGGGACTTCGGCCGACTCCCTCACTCGAACAACCACAAGCGCAAGGGCCCCGCTCCGCCTCCCGCCAGTCGGCAGGTGGCAACAGTCGAAGACGTGCCGCCTGAAGAGTGACCGGCGCCCAAGAAGCCCAAGAGCGGCAGGCCGGCTTGGCAGCCCGCTTTCTCCTACGAGCAAACTCTCGACGCCCCTTGCAAGTTCCACAGTGGCGCGAAGCCGTCCAACCACACGACCCGGAAGTACCATTGGCTCACCCGAATCTCTAAGGGCGAAGGGCTCGTGCCGCCTCCGCCTGCCGGCCCGCCGCCTCCGCCTCCGCCGCCTCCGGCCGCTCGGCCCGCAGTCGGAGCCGTGCATAACGAGTTCCCTGACGAGAAAGCAACCTACATCGTCTTTACAAGCCAGCCCGAACACCGGCGCAGCAAACGCCAAGAGCGCCAGGAAGTTAGCGTGGTCGCTGCCAACCCCGCCGGACACATGCATTGGTCAGAAAAGCCCATCAGTTGGAGCCGGGCCGACCATCCGGAGGTGATGCCGTCTCCCGGCTCTTATGCCTTGGTCCTGGAAGCCACCCTTGCAACGGACAGACGCGCCGCCCGCTTCTCCCGTGTGTTGATAGACGGCGGGAGCAGCATCAACATCCTGTACCGTGACACCCTGGAAAAGCTAAATGTCAAGACGAAGCAGCTCGTGCCTACTTGGACGGTATTCCATGGCATCGTACCCGGCCTGTCCTGCGCCCCCATTGGCAAGATCAAGATTGATGTGCTTTTTGGGGACAAGGAGCATTTCCGCCGGGAAGCAATTTGGTTTGAAGTGGTGGACCTGGAGAGCCCTTACCATGCATTGCTTGGCCAACCTGCCTTGGCCAAATTCATGGCAGTTCCCCACTATGCATACCTCAAGATGAAGATACCAAGCACCAAAGGCGTCATCACCGTAGTCGGCGATTACAAGAAGTCCTCTGAGTGCGCAGCAGCCAGCAGCTGGCTAGCCGAGTCCCTTGTAATAGCCGAAGAGAAGAAGATGTTGGACCGAGTCGTGGCCATAGCCGGCAAACAGTCGGCCGTGTCCCCCGACCCCAAGGAGCATGACGCTCAAGGATCTTTCCAGCCGGCCAAGGAGACGAAGAAGATACCTCTTGACCCCGAGCATCCAGAGAGGTTTGCCGTCATCGGGGCAAACCTGAACAGCAAATAGGAAGGCGAGCTCGCCGATTTCCTCCATGAGAATCGGGACATCATTGCATGGTCCCCCAAGGACATGCCCGGTGTTCCGAGGAAATTCGCCGATCGGCATATGTCGCACCTACCACCCGACAGGCGTCCTCCCAATGCTCTGTTCGCCAGTCATCAGCAACGTGCAAGTTACCAAGACCCTCATCGATGGCGGCGCAGGGCTCAATGTCCTTTCCGTCGATACATTTGACAACCTCCAAGTGCCATATGACCAGCTTCAGCCTACGAAGCATTTCTCAGGAGTTACCGACGGCTCTACCACCCCGACCGAGCAGGTCCGCTTCCCCGCTACCTTCGGAGAATGCAACAACTACCGCACCGAACTCATCGACTTCGACGTCACCTACATCCACCTGCCATACAATGCCATCCTCGGATATCCAGCCCTGGTCAAGTTCATGTCGGTGACCCATCACAGCTACAATGTCCTCAAGATGCCGATAAGAGGCGGAATCATCATAGTCCTGTGCGAAGAAAGAGACGCGGTGTGCTCCCTCGAGCGTGCCTTCCAAGCTGCAGCAATCGACGACCCCGGCAGTCAGGGCGAGCGCCCTCCTGAGGCCACTGCCAAGAAGAAGAAGCAGTTGCGACACGCAGGGCCTCAGGCAAGCAGCGCCTCATTATGATCGGCGTCCGCGCCTAGGGCGCCTCCCTCCATCTCATAGGGAGGCGCGCCCTGCGCCCCTCTCGGGCAGGGCTCGGGGGCTCTCTTTTGGAGGGCCTTAGACTTTGCCAACATCACGAGGGAGGCGCTTGGGCACCACTTGGAGGTGTGCTTCGCGGCACGTTTCCCTCAGGAGGGCACAGGGCAAGGAGTGCCCATCGCTCAGGAGTTCATTACCAAGACCACTCAGGAACTACTGCAAGACGCAAGGGCCATGCGTGGCAGCCGCCGCTCACCAGGCGCAGCTCCCCATCCAGGCGAGGATGTCGGGCTGCACATCTGCATCGACGTCCCAGGGCTCAATCAGGCTGCCTTTCAGGAGCTTCTCTATCCTTCGCGTGTGGGACGCTGCGAGGGCCCACCTCACAATTACGTTCGCATGCCCTTCGATCTGCCGAGCGGGTCCGTTGCCTATCAGCACAACCTATGGAGCATCCTGGCGGCTCAGGAGGCCAGGGATCATGCGATGCTGACGGAGATGAAGACGGTCCTCAAGGAACCCCCTGGACCCCTAGAGCCTCCCGAGGCTCAGGGCCCCAGTGGCTCGTAAGGGGCAGCCCTCTCGCTGCACACCTTCAGCTACCCCAACTCTCCTTCGTCAACAAAACCATGTGACCTTTTCCAAAGTTCATTCAGCTGGGAGCGCAACCAGGGCCGCATCACTCCCAGGCCGCATGGGTCCGTCCCTGTGGCATGTATCTTTCCTGTTATGTCTTTACCTTACCTTGATGGGGGCGCCTCTCGGGCTGCATCATCCCCAAGCCGCTCGGGCCGGACCGGTGGCGTGCATCTTCCCTGCACTTACCTGAGCTAGGTTGCTTTCCATGCTTAATCTATCTATGACTATCGCCTGCTTGATTGTCACCCACCGCGAGAGCTGCGCGCTGGCCGTCTTTCTTCAGGACCCTTTGTGTTGTCTAACCATTTCGCAGGACCAAGACAGCAAACAAGAACCAAGACCAGGCACAACCCGCCTTGAGGTAGGGCCTCATGAGTCCCGTGCTGGCTCACGAGTGCCCAGATACACCTTGTCTAGCCCTGTCGTGCAAGCCACGTGTCAGGGCGGGGATGTACACGCCCCGGGGGCTCTCCGCAGTAGGGAGTCCCCACTCACGCACCAGAAGGAAACCAGCAATCACCACGGCGACTGGTGCCCTTCCTTGTGCTAGCTTGCAGGAACTTCATGAGTGCCACAGCAGGCGATACCACGGACTCTCTCTCTCCTCTCATGCGATTCGCTTGCGTGTTAAAAGGAGGGTCCTGAGCATCGCGCCTCAGGAGCTCTTACTGGCTCTCCAGCCCTCACCCCCTGGCCTTGACCACGGCACATGACCTGGCATACCAGCGGCGGCTGAGCTCGCTCGAGGGCCGGGACCTGAGGACGTGGAGCACAAAGAAGGACATGGAGGGGAGGGGTAGGCCCGCACGAACCAAACCTAGCCACACTACAGCGACCAGCGAACGAGTCCGGCACGACACGAGGAGCAGACCCCAGACAGCCAAAGATAAGTTCTCGCTCTGGATCCACCAGCCGCTTGTGGCACGAGACCCTCGCCCACTCCCTTCACTGCCCTGCTGCGGCAATGTTTTCTTCCTTTCCCATTCTAAGGCAGCTTCTTGCGCGCTAAGGGGGACCTCCTAAGCATCATGCCTCAGGATCTCTTACTGGACCTCGGGCTGCCCACCTCCTGGCCTTGACCACGGCACGCGACCTGACATACCAGCGACGGCTGCAGCCTGCCTGGGGACCGGCACCTGTCAGCATAGAGCACCAAGCTACCGCAGGGTTGGAAAGGGGAGGCTGAGCCTCGGCTGGATATGCACACACAAATCTTCATAACGGGGGCTATATTGACAAAAGGCATTACAGACTCTTTACACACCCCCACGGGGCCCGTTTCTTGATTCCTCGTAGGGAACAAAGGGAAGGAATTCCTTAGGGTTCTATCTATGCGCACCAGGTGTCGCCGATGCCATCATCAGCAGTGGGCCACGTGAGGATGGCGCCAACCCCATCCAGATCAGCGGCGACGGTGGCTGGACGCCGCGGCCCTACTCCGGGTCGGCGGGAGCTTGAGGGCACGTAACTGTCCTCGCTCGTCTCCGGAGAATCCAAGAGCTCGGGAGAGTCGCTGGACCACCAGGAATCGCCGTTGTCGTTGGAGCTGCAGCCGAGACCAGTGGTGGGCCCCGCGCCCACCACAATGTCGCCTTGGCGACCTCCTTCAGGGCAGCACTCTAGGTGGCGGCCTTCCTCATCGAAGACCTTGAAGAATAGCACGGAGGTGTCGTCGTACTCGAAGTGGATCGTGAGGGCGCCCTCCGCTTGGCAGACTCGGGCAATCTCACCCCAGCCTCGGGTCATGAAGATCTTCCCAGAGGCAACGGTCCCAATCTCCGCTCCAGTCGCAGTTGGCATGCTGCAGCCAAAGTTCGCGAAGGCCCCTCGGCGGCATCTCGGCGGCGAAGAACGATGGGAGGCATATCCAGGTGATCTGGGGCATCGCCGCCCACAGCACGAACTCGCGCGAAGACTCCGCAGCATGGACCCCTGGGGCGATGACGTGCGCCTCCGCGGCACGGTGACCACGGTCCTGGCGCGGGCGGAGCCGCTCATCGCTCCTCCCTCCGGAAACATCAGCGTGAGCGTACAAGGGCAGCGGGTACCCAGGAGGCGGCCTCTCATGCCAAGGCCTCGCCACCACCGGCCTCACGACCACCTCGCGGAGATGAGACCTCCTTTTCTTCGGCGGGAGCAGCTCGGGAACGTTGAGGGGAGCCTTGCCCTTCTCTGTGGCCGAGAACCTCCGGATCGGCGCCATGACTACACAAGCAAGAAGTGGAGCGAGGAAGAAGAAGAAGCAGGAGAGGCAGAGGAAAGATGGGCGACGGGGGCTCTGCCCCCTCCCATTTGTACCAGGAGAAGGCCAACCGGCACCCCCCACGATCACAGGTAATGATGGTCTTCCTTGCATGTCGCAGGGACTTGTCACGTCGGGAGGTTGCCGAGGCAGCATGGGGAAGCGGAGACGCCCACGTCCAATCAAACCGCCACGCGTCGACCGAGGCCACAGGCTAGTAGGGCCCACGGCGCTCCGCACTTGACCCTTGGCTTCGCCTCGAAGCCAAGCCCGAGCGCGCCTTGGGCCCGGGGGCTACTGTCGGCGTTCTGGGAATGGGGGTCCCCAGACTTGCCTGCCTGTGGCCCATGGCGTGGCCTTGCTGGCAGGCCTGTACGGCCCATCTTCATCAACAAGGAATCAAGACCCTCGCGAGGGGCCGAACCTCACGAGGCGGATGACATAAGACCTCCTCAGGAGCAGCCTCATCAGGCCGGCTCGTGAGGGACGGAGAGTTCAAGGTTGGGCAAACCTCATGAGGTTTCCGTGACGTAAGCCATGACGATCGAGACCAGGCGGGTGCCAGCGCGCGCAGCGTCCTTGTTTCCTCTTTGGTGCTAAGGGGGCAAGCGCAGGCGCGGAGTATCGAGGCATCAAGCAAAGGTTTCCATATTGGTGCAACGAGACCAAGACCAGAAGGACGACAAGATGGAGGTCACCATGGAGCCCAGGGCGGCATCACCACCAGAGCCTTTGGCAGGCGAAGACCACCTTTTGTCAGGATAACTTGTACTAGTTGTCCCCTTTCAAATTGGCCGTTGTTGGCTCCCTTCCCCTCAATATTTGGGGAGAGGACCAGGGCCTCTATAAATAGGACTAGCCACCACCGTAGGGAGGGAAGATCATCCTCAGCCACACAAGTGCACCAAGCACAAGAATACCTCAACCTGAGGAAGCGATTCTTCCTCTTGTACTGTTCATCCTCAGCCCAAGAGGCAATCCACCACACCACACGAGAGTAGGGTATTACACCACAACAGTGGCCCGAACCAGTATAAATATTGTGTCCTTTGTGTTGCAAGTTCGTCGAATTAGTTCGTGAGATCTAGGCTAAGTTAGGACATGGATCGATAGGGGGGAGATCTTTGCACGCACCCCAGAGTTTGAACCTTAAGGGTTTTGCCAGAACCCGTGATCCGATAGTGGTGGGACCCTCCCTCCCCCTAATCTACAATCAACAGCTCACATGTTTTACATTATGTTAATTACGTAACTGGGATTACGTAGGTGTAGCATTACTCGTCCTAAAAAACAACTAAGCCAACCTCCCAGCATATCGTGTGGGTAAAGACCCGGTCGCGCCATTTTAGTCGGGATTACCGGATTACTAGTAGTAGTATCGATGGATCGCGCGAAGCACCAAGTTTTTTTTGAGGGGGCGAAGCACCAAGTTTAAAAGGAAAAAAGGCGGTACACTCACATCACCCTGGTGCGGTCGCATTGCACCCGCACACGGTCGGTCCTACACACGGCTCACACAAACGAAGCGCGCTTCGGCTTGCCTCTTCACTGACACGTGGGACTACACTTGGAGAAACCGACCATGCGCCAAACTCCCCCGCCCACCGCGCGAAAATCTCCTCAAATCCCAAATTCAACTGCCCTTCAGCCAACTAGCCAATAATATTCCCCAAACCCCCTCCCCTCGGCCCCCTCCACTCCATTCTCTCCGCCAAAGCCGCCCTCCCCGCCACGCCAATACGTCGGTGCCGCGGTTCGTCGAGGGGACGCACGGCGATCCTCTCGCTCCCACAGTACGCTCTCGTAGACTTCCGTCCTCTAGCCGCGCCGCCACCACTGGCGATGTTCTTGTGGAGATGCACGACGATCAGCGCTGCCACTACTGGCGACGTTCGTGTGGAGACACACAGTGGTAAGCTTCTCCCACGATACACGCATTCTAGACTGAGGCCCCGTGCATGTCGGTGTAGCGCTGAATGTTAGCTGATAGTCGTTGTTAATCTCACTGTTTGCTGAAGTAGTTTACAATCAATATGCTCTACTTAAGAAGCTTCCTTGCCCTGTTCTGCACTCAATCCGCTTAGCTGAGATGGCATGCCAAGCCTGATTAGTTGCTAAAATATCATGCCATATATTTATTGTGACGTAGATTGCAATGGTCTAGTAGCCAATCTGTTAGGTGAAATAGCTCTACACCGTTTTATACTCGGTCTTTGTTGCTGAGATGGCCTTCGATAGTTCGATGGCTATGTGCTCAACCTCATTGACTGCTGAAACAGCCTGCCATAATTTAGCACTCAAATATGTTTGCCGAATTAGCTTTACATATATTTCGTTACTTAGATCTGCTTGTCCAAATATCTTGCCATAGCTTTAGACCCCGACCTAGGTATTTTTTCTGGACTTCGTAAAAAAGCATATATGTTTTTCCTGTAATATCTAGTAGAAGAACTAATTTGTATGTGTAACAGATGGACATGACTTGGATAACTTCTGCTCGAAGATTCTACGCTACATATGTCAGGGGGTTGAAAACTTCATGAACTTTATCAGAGTTGAGTACAGTGGTCCAAAATCAGATGTGCTCTACCCGTGTAGCAGTTGTATGAATTCAGTTACAAGACCCCAGTCAGCTGTGCAAAATCATATACACTTGTATGGGGTGTCGGTCACATATACTAGGTGGGTTCATCATGGTGAAGTTGTGAACGTCAATGTTACTGACTATGTGGAAGCATCAGATCACCATCTTGATCTGCCTGATGCTCAGGTGGAAGAGGAGGAGGAGGTGGTGGTGGCGGAGCCAGTGAGTTTGACCAACACTGAAACAATGCTATGAAATGCTCGTGCATTTCATGAACTTTCACCTGCAGAAGAAAAACGGTGGACCCGCATGTTGGAACAATGCAACATGGTTGTCACCCAAGGAAATAAGCTGTCAGTATTCTCAGCTACGGTCACCTTTCTTCAGGTGAGGACATCTGAACGGATGACCACAAAATCATTTGATGTGATGTTGGCTGCTTTCCACAAATCTTTCCCAGATGCGTCTGAGCTGCCACACAACTACAATAAAATGAACAATTTCCTTCATGCAGTTGGAATTGGATATGATATGATCCATGTTTGTAAGAATAATTGTGTTCTATTCTGGAAGGATTATGCCAACTTAAGTGAATGCTCAAAATGCAAATCATCAAGATGGAAAGATGGGAATGCTGTGAAGAGGATTCCTCATAATGCTCCGAGACATTTTCCAGTTATACCAAGATTGCAGAGGTTGTTTCATGATGCTGAAACAAGAGAGGATGTACTGTGGCATTCTAGGAACTAGGAATACAGGGATCAGAATGTAATGAGCCATCCATCTCATGGTAGTAATTGGAAAAGCTTCAATCAGAAACACAAAAGGTTTGCTGCTGACCTGAGAAACATTAGACTTGGCTTAGCTTCAGATGGATTTAACCCATTTGGCCACCAGAGTACCACATATAGCATGTGGCCAGTGCTTGTTATCCGTTACAACGTGCCTCCAAATGTCTACACCAAAGAATCAAACTACATGATGGCCTTGCTCATACCAGGTCCAAAAAGTACTGGAAAGGATTTTGATTTATTCATGGAGCCTCTTGTGGAGGAACTTCAACAACTATGGAGGGGTGTTCTCACTGAAGACCTATATAGCAGACCACCAGCTGATTTCTTTCTGTGTGCTGTTATAATTTGGTGCATCCATGATTATCCGGCTATGGCCACTATGTTAGGGTGAACGACACATGGTTACAATGCATGTGTTCGCTATGACAGGAATCCGCTGTCATATGCAATACTTAGCAAGATCTATTACATTGGACACCGTCATTTCCTTGCCAAGGAAAAGCCACGTCCTACAAAATACCGAAGATATGTGTTCAATGCAAAGGATGAAAACCGTGATGCCCCAAAGAGGCTCACCGCCGATGAGTTGCAAGTGGAATTAGAGAAGGTCAGGCATATTACACTAGGAGACCATCCTGATAATGGTAGCAGGAAAAGCAAGCGTGGCAGGGTAGAAGAGATATTATTGTTTACACATAGGTCCACTTTGTGGGACTTGGAGTATTGGAAAGATTTGGATTTGCGGCATAATCTTGTTGTGATGCACATCGAGAAAATATATGTGATAGTATTATCGGCACACTTCTTAATATTGAAGGCAAGACGAAAGATGCCTTAAAATCTAGGATTGATTTGACACACCTGGGTATCAGACAGGATTTGCAGGTGCAAGATGAAGGTAAACCACGGGATATGGCACCAGCTGTGTACGTCTTGGACAAGGTAAAAAGAAATGAATTCGGCGAGGTCCTGTCACGTGTGAGATTCCCACATGGATTTGCTTCCAACCCTGAAAGGAGAGTCAGTGCAGATGGAAACAAGGTACAAGGGTTGAAAACGCATGACTGCCACGTCCTACTTCAAAGGGTTTTACCTGTTATCCTTAGAGGATTGGGCCGCCGTGACTTATACAGAGCAGTTGCAGAATTGGGACAATTCTTCAGGGAACTCTCCAGTAGAAATATTCGGATAGATGCTTTGGAGCATCTTAGAGACAAGATACCAACTATCCTATGCGACCTCAAGAAGACATATCCTATAGCCTTCTTTGATCTGATAGTGCATTTGGCTGTTCATCTACCTGATGAGGCACTACTTAGAGATCCACTACAGTATGGTTGGATGTACCCTATTGAAAGGCGGCTAGGCACTTTCAAGGGCTATGTTAGGAACAGAGCTAGACCCGAAGGTTCCATTGCAGAGGCCTACATTGCTACAGAAGCGTTGACATTCTGCTCAAAATACTCCCTCCGTTTCTTTTTAGTCGACATATAAGATTTGGTCTAAGTCAAGCTTTGTAGAGTTTGACTAACTTTATATTAAAAAATATAAACATTCACAATATGAAATCAATATTATCAGATGCACCATGAAACGTATTTTCATACTGTATAGTTTTAGTATTGTAGATGTTCATATTTTTATATAAATTTGGTCAAACTTTATGTAGTTTGACTTTGACCAAATCCTATATGCGGAGTAAAAAGAAACGAAGGGAGTACATTGAAACAACTGATCGGCTTAGCAAAGAGGTGGGTGAAGACAATCCCAGGCTCAATGTTTTCGATTGTTCTGTTCGAGTTACAGGGAAGAGTCGACAAGACGACAAACCTAAAGATTTGGACAAAATGGTTTGGTATGTGTTGAATAACTGTCCTGAGATACTACCTTATATCAAGTAAGTGCTAAGTACTGCAGCTTATTCATTGTAATCTACTAAACTTGCAGCACATTCTTATATATTTAGATGTTTGACGTGATCACTACGAAAAGGAGTTACTGCCGCAAAATCCAAGAAAGATTGACAAACTGGTTATGGCAGGGTTTGCGAAATGGTTCAAGATCCATGTAAGCTATTGAATTGCACTGTCAGTGTTTTTCATATATTGTGTACATAAGATGATCAGCTTGTGTATTTTCTAACCATAGGTTAAGAAGATGCGGGAGGATGGGCAGGCAGTTGATGATGCCCTTTACGCACTAGCAATGGGTCCTGATACTCGGGTAAGACATTATGAATCTTGCATTGTTGGAGATGTGCGCTACAACACCCTTGCATGCGACAAAGGTAGGAAGACACAAAACAGTGCCATCATGACACTACAAAAAAAATACACTTCTGTGATGATCCATGACAAATTTATGACAGAATCAAGATAGTCATACATGTGCTGTCGTAGAAGTGTTCCATGACATTACCAAAATTATCATCACGGAAGTGTCCACTTCCATGACGATAAATCACGCGTCACAGAAGTGCTTTTGTCAAGGGTGACCAACACGTGGCATCCACCATAACGGAACACCGTTAAGCTATCGGGTCCGGTTTTGGATCTGATAACCCATTAACAGCCCGGACCAATGGGGATTTTCCACTTGTAAAATCACCATTGGCCGGAGGAAACACGTGTCAGCTCCGCGTTGGCATAGGTGTCACTCGTGAGATGCGCCTATGGTATGTTAACACGTGGACCGGCCCAAAAGTGGCCCATAAAGTTTAAATGGGCCAGCCCAACTAAAGGCCCACAAGATTTTGCGGACCATAATGGGCCAGCCTAGCTAAAGGCCCACAAAATTTTGCGGGCCATAATGGGCCGGCCCAGTTAAAGGCCCACAAGATTTTTGTGGGCCATAATGGGTCGGCCCACAAGATTTCGACGACATTAATGGACCGGCCCAGCTGTAGGCCCACAAGATTTTGAGGACCCTAGTAGGCCGGCCCATTAACTAGCTGCCACGTTCCGGGCCTAATAATGGCCCATATGAGATCCGGCCCATTAAAAGCCTACCACATTCTGGGCCAAATTAAGGCCCAGATCAGGTCCGGCCCTTTAAGAGGCTTTGGGCTAAATTATGGCCCATATCAGATTTGGCTCGTCAATTGGACGCTATGCTTTTGGGCCCACTTGCTAAAGGCCCATTTAGTAATTCGGCCTGATATTAGTTTCGGCCTATTAAGGGCCCGTTTAACATTTTGGCCTTGTATTAATTTCGGCCTGTTAAAAGCCCGTCATATAGTTGGGCCTAACTATGGCCTGGTTTGCATCCGGCCTGCTAGCAGCCGATAATCTGATTGGGCCAAACAAGGACCGAGACAATTTCGGCTTGTTATAAGCCCATGATTTGATTGGCACATTCATGGGGTGGGGTCTATTTCGGCCTGCTGCCGGCCTGTGAGCTGTTCGGCACGTTTCAGGCCCAACCTACTTTTCAGCCTCCTAAAGGCCCATTGAGTTTTCTTGGGAATATAGGGCCGGCGGTTTACTCGACCTATTAAAGGCCCGAATCTACTAGTGGGCCAGTTTACATTTAGGCCTGTTAACGGACCAAGATGACGGGACCCATGATGCAGATCATACAGGTGATTTGCATGACGGCCGTTTGGCCGGTTTACTACGAAGACAGGATATGAAAAAAAACCTAGACTATACAATAAAGAAATTATGGCATATTACATCCACTGGGCTTCAAAGTTTGCCACTATGATAATAAAGCACAAGCAGACAGCGGATTACATACACTGGGCATCAAAGATCGTCACCAGTGCAACTAAACACGCTGACAAAATAATATACAAAACCGACAGCACTTCAATAGAGTTCAAGAAAGGTTAGCCCTGCTCGGGAGCTGCAACGCAAGCAGCTGAGCAAGCTGGTGAGACTGCACTTGTTTGACACTTATATCCTCCTCACTCTGAAAGATAAACAAGCAGACAGATGACATGTTTTGCACATATTAGTATCAGTGCTGACAATTCATCACATTTCATACTGACGAATAAAGTGACATAGTTTAAAATAGCATTAACACAATATGGTATTGTTCAGGTTATGACATGGCAGGAAATGACATTGTGAAGGAGTTGGCAGCTTTACGACACCACAGGATTACAGATCAAGAACTCATAAGTATCAATGGTTAGTGTGCTGTCAATTTATCCCATTTCAGATTGGCAAAATAAGATCACTTGCTCTGTATAGTTTAATTTACATGGTATGAAGAAGGAACTTGGTTGTACAACTGAAAACTTAAATTGAGAAGGACAAACTTTTGTTTATGAACTGGAGTACATAATAAACTTTAAACATGCAATTTGATGCAAACACCAAAAATAAACAGTTGTTGCAGTCATGCCTAACCAAGTATACACAACAAAGTTTGAAGGCTTGAGAAGGACAAACTTACAATATTGGTGAAGGCAGGCTCTATAAAGCCCTTGTCCATGCTGATGGGGGGGGATTCAAGATGTTTACCACAGAATCTTCTTCATAAGCATTGCCTTTATTCTACATTTTGTTAAGAGTAATATAGATGTGACAATATTAGAAAAAATGGAGAATATTTAAGATAAGATGAAGAGTGATGCTACATAACCATGTAGCTATAAATGTAAGCACAGCGATACCGGCAAAAGGTACAGCCAAGAGCAATGCAGAGCTAAACTTCTTCAGTACCATCAGTGTTATCCAACCTTATGGTAAGAGTAAATATAGATCTTATGTGTAGAAAATGGAGGGCAAAGGAAAATAAGCTGGAGAGTGATGGTACATGAACAACTACATGTCAATATAAGTACACTAATAAAGAACAGCAAGTACTTACAAGAACAATGCAGAGCTAAAAAAAATCATTGGCATTGTATATATTCTACACTAATGTAACCATTCATATAGATCAGATAATTTGGAGCGAACAATTGATAAGCAAGCTATCATGCATACTGTTGTCACATAATGAACTAGGTATGTATGCAAGTACAGTGATACAGGACAACAGGTACTAACAAGAGCAA
The DNA here is from genome assembly GCF_003073215.2 of Triticum urartu. Lineage (NCBI taxonomy): Eukaryota > Viridiplantae > Streptophyta > Magnoliopsida > Poales > Poaceae > Triticum > Triticum urartu. The sequence continues at coordinate 246,235,036 of NC_053028.1, read as the reverse complement.
AGTAGGGGGCAGCATATTTGCGATATCCTGTCGTTCTTGTCAAACCGGAATTCTTCTTCGAGTAGATTTACTACAAAAAAGATCCATAAGGCACATGCGGAAAAGTAGAAGTTCAAATTGTCATGCGATATCATAGACAGTACCTCATCCTCGGAACGAGACCAGTGCATAACAAGGTTTTTCCATTCAATGTCTTCTAAATTTAGCACAGGAGACTTAACCAGAAATTCATTTATAGACTTGCCATCAAAGTGTGATTTCCTCAGGTAACACCGATACTGCTGCAATGCTTCCTTGAAAAGCGCAAGCAAGCTTTGCTCATCATGACTATCCAGATTGACCCTCGCCTACTTACAACAATGTAATGTAAATCATTGATGTGTTCAATCAGCAGAAAACAGGAAAATAATCACCATGAATAATAGCACTTACACGTAAGTGGGACAGGAAGGTGTGAAAATGGTGTTTGTCTTCACTATAATCTTCCCATGATGGGAATATATGCACGTAGTCCCTAACAACATTGAAAGCATTGTCTTTTAAACTGGGAATAACTGGAATGGGGTTCCAATCTGCAGGAATTTGCCGTCTCTGTAGTTGGGATAGGTCTTTGGCCGGTGGACTTGCTATACTTTTTGCTGGAGTGGGATTTTTCTGTGGTACGGCTGATGCTATGGCAACTGAAATCGACATACCTTTTGCTGGAGTGTAGGTCCTATGTGGTGCGGCTAGTGGTGTGGTGATGCGGAGCATCCCAAGGTCATCCCCATGGACCTACCATCGTCTCATCAAGTGCCTAGTGGACCTATGACTCGATCACGTGCAAGAGCTCTTGAAACCGAGGTGACATCTCTCCTCTCACAATTCCACTTTGATGCACATGAAGCATGGCTACTACCTCATATGGACACTTTGTGCATACTCAGGTACCATGGAGAAGCTAAGGAGCAAGGGCAAGAAGAAGAGGAAGATGGACGAGAAGACGGAGAAGAAGGAGGGCTGAAGGAAAAGTCCCAGCCATCGGACGACCGGCCGGGACCGGACGTCCGGCGCCTGAAGCATCAGCCGAGCCCCAGCCAGCGGACGTCTGGTCCAGACCGGACGACCGATGCCCCGACACCCGAAGCAAACGAGCGGACGTCCGGTCCAGACCGGACGACCAGCGCACCTGCACCCGAACCAAAGTCAGCGGAAGACCGACGCCTCTGGACGTCCGGCACCCCCATCACAAAACAGAACCAGCGGACGACCGGAGGACACCGGACGTCCGGTAGCTCCTGAGACACCGGACGACCGGTCCCCAGCGGACGTCCGGTACCTGTCTGCGCACAGTGTTCGGGCCCGAGGCCCATGTACCCTTTCACTTCGCCCCCATTTGCACTTGGACTATAAATAGACCTCCCCCACCTCCTTTCTAGGGTTAGCATTGGTTTAGCTCATTTGAGAGATAGATCATTGCTCATCCATATCGGATCTACTCCATGAGAGAGACCGCGGCCCCTCTTCGGAGAAGATCTGCCTTGGATTCAAGACCCCTTTACGGGAAGATCCCCCTTGTGGATTCAAGACCTCCTGACGGAGAAGAACCGGTTACCGTGTATCGTCCCTAGTTGTCCGTGGATTCGTGTATCGTTCTATGTACTCGAGGATCTAGCCCATGTGTGACTTATTCGTGTCGGTTTAGTGATTTCCTCTTGTGTTTCCCGTCCGTTCATCCTCATGTTCTTCGTCTTTTCCCCGGGATCCGCTCCTTTTGTGAAAGATCGGGTGATTAGGGTCTCTACCCTACATCATCTTGGTATCATGAGCAAGGTTGATCACGATTTTTGAGCCCCCCTCTTCGTTTTCTAGCTTGATTTTGTTGTTTTTCGTCCTAATTCGAAAATCCCCACAAAAATAGCCCCAAAAAATTTTCTTGTGTTTTGTGAGTTTTGATGATGTTTTGTTGGTTTTGATCCGTGAATTTGTTGTGTTGCAAGTGGATCTCGCCTTCCCCCAACATCTCAACCTCGAAATCCCTCCCAAATTCCCCATATTCCGCCCAAAACCGCCTCCCGGATCTGAAATTTCGCGTTGACCCCGACCACCGGACGACCGTAACTTCACCAGACGTCCCGCGACCCAGGTAGCACCGGACGTCCAACCTTACCGGACGACCGGCGACCGGACATCTGTCCATTTCTGGACGACCGCTACTCTGCAACTGATTTCGCTCAAATTTTGTTTCGGCTTCCACCACATCATTTGCTACACCACCACCGACTTTCCGCAAACATTTCCAAGATCCCAACCCACACCACCACTTAACCTCTACCTACTCCGACGATTTTGGTCGCTTTTGGTTTTGAGAATTTGAGTTGCGGTATCGTATCCTTCTGTGTTTCGGCTATCTAGGTACGGTTCGACATCGACATCGCCGCCGCTCATTTTCGCCACGGATGCGTCATCAACAACGACCACCTCGACTACGACTTGGTATTCATGCCTCCATTTTGACACCATACCGGAAGCAAGACCAGTAACCTCATCTTGGTATTGGACATATCACTCTTGCCATTACATTGATAGCCATCATCGCCTTACTCCTTTGCATTGCTTACCCATCGACACTAGACATTGAGTATTGCCGGCAACAAGCCTTGTGCACATTAGTGATCATACTTCCCATAGCATACATACATACATCATTGTTGCCTATATTGGTATCATCTCTTGTGTCACAAAGTTGTCATCGCTTACTCACTTGCTATCTTGGTTCGTCAAGCATTGCAAGAAAAAAGAGCTCAAACATCAAAGAGCCAACCAAGCTTTTAAGCAAAGAGGAAAGATAAGAAAAGAGCTTTTAAGCAAGAACCATAGCATCATACAACATTAAGATTGTCATACTCGATCATCTTGGATCATATCATAGCAACACCTTGCATAAAACATATTTGGGATAGAAGTCGTTGCATTTTTGCTAAGTAGGTTGTGCACAAGTTCTTGTATCCGCCTATCGTGCAATCGTGCTAGCGTCTCTCTAGTGTTGTGCAACAAGAGCATTTTTGTGGATACCACATTTTGGCTCATCCTTGGTTGCACAACCCCACTTATCTTTTTTGCGTGTGTGTTTCCGTGTACCGTATATGCTTGGTCTACTTGTTACATTGCATCTTGCGAATCTTCTCCAACTTTATTGAATCTTGCTTACATTCACATTAAAAGTTGTGCCACCATCCTAACCAAGATCCACCATAAGCTTTTACTTGTGTAGGTGTGAGAAACCAACGAGAATTCATACCAATTGGGCTATTTCCTTGTCCTACATTGGAGTGATCATCGATTCACTTTCAACTTCGGTCAAGGTACATTTGGTATCCGTTCTTCTCTTTCTACCACTCACATTTTCTTGGAATGATGGATAGGCCAAATACTTCTACCGACCCACTCTTCATGGAGCAAGACGACGACCTGAACTCCTTCGTCACCAAGAGTCACCTCTTTGGTGCACAACGTGCTTTGCATCAAGAGCAACAAGCTATGAGTGAACGCATCGACAACCTGGCCACCTACTTGCGACTTTCCGAGCAATGTACAAGGGACTACTTCGACCACAAGCTCGATGATCACAAGCAAGAGAATGACGCAAGGATGGACAAGATTCGTGCTTTGTTGCTCAACCGCTCTTCTTCCACTTCAAGAAGGAGCCGTTCAAGTCGCCACTCCGACTTCACCCTCTCCGGCTCAAGTACACCGACATCGAACACTCTTCATCGAGCCGCGCGCACCGACCGTCAAGCAAGCCTCAATCCACTTCGGGACACCGCCTCTCAAGAGCGCCGACGACGTCAAGTCGAATAAGCCTTTGCGCTAGCTCGAGAACGACAACAACAACGCCAACATGAAGAGGAAGAACGCGCGCGTCTACACCAAAATGCACAAAATGCCGAGGCTCAATGTCAAGAACAACAACTCTGTGACGCTCAAGCACTTGAGGCGCAACAAGCTCTACGTGATGCGAGTCGAGCCGTTGCCGACCGAGGTCGACAAGCACGTGAACAAGAGGAAGCACTTCGCGAAGAACTTCATGAACGACGATTTCAAGCTCGCCTGCATCATCTAGTTCCCCCTCAAGCTCGACGCGTTCCTCCACAAGCTCGCCAAGACCATCAAGTTCATCAAGAGCATGAAAACAATGGGAATCCTCCGCGACAAGAGAAACACGAGGTTGACAACCCTCCGCGTCAAGAGCACCATGAGTTGGACAATCATCTACAACATGGGCGTCATCATCCCCGACCCCAACACAATGAAGAGCGACGCTATGGCAAGCTCAAGTTCACCATGCCCAAGTTCAATGGAAGCAACGATCCCGAAGAATACCTTTCATGGGCATTGAAAGTTGACAAGATCTTCCGTTTGCACAATTATGAAGAAGAGAAGAACATCGCGATGGCATCCCTTGAGTTCCAAGACTATGTCCTCATTTGGTGGGAACAAGTCATTGAGCGCCCCGAGGCAAGAGGTGATCCACCCATCACTACTTGGGCACAAATGAAGGATGTCATGAGAGCACGCTTCGTGCCTACCTACTACAACCGCGACCTCTTCAAGAAACTCCAACAACTCAAGCAAGGAACCAAGAGCGTTGAAGAATACTACAAGGAGATGGAGATTGCAATGATAAGAGCCAATGTCACAGAAGACGATGAACAAACAATGGCACGCTTCATGAATGGAATCAATCACCCTATCAAGAAGTTCGCCGACTTCCAACCATACTCAAACCTCATCGAGCTAGTGCACCAAGCCACCAAAGCGGAACGCCAAGTGCAAGATGATTTCAAGTATGCCAAGTTCTCGTCCAAGACCTACGGCTCCTCTTATCAAGCTCCCGCGACTTCGGCAACTCCTACCTCAACTAGAGAATCACCAAGTACCGGCGACAAGTCAAGTCCCAAGAAAGCTTTGTCAACTACAAGCCATCCTCCTACGATCAACTTCAATCCGAGAGCTTCATCATCATCTACCCCAACCGATGAAACCGTCAAGACAAGTTCCTTCGAGTGTTTCACTTGCGGAGGCCGAGGCCACAAGTCCTACGAGTGCACCAACAAGCGAACCATGGTCTTCAACGACGATGGCACTTATGACTCCATGAGCGAAGGCGAAATGGAAGCCCTCGAGTAAGTCGCCATGCACCGCCAAGTGAACAATAAAGAAGAACAAGTGTTTTGTGATGAAGACTCAAGTCCCGCACTTGTTGTCTCCAAAGTCTTGACCCTCCAACATCACCAAGAAGAAGACCAAAGATGCAACATATTCCACACCAAGGCCGGCATCAATGGACGATCCATCAAGGTCATCATCGATGGAGGAAGTTTTCATAATCTCGCAAGTGAAGAACTTTGCTCCAAGCTCCATTTGCCCAAGACGAAGCATCCACATCCATACAAAGTGCAATGGCTTAGTGACTCCGGCACTATCCAAGTCGAGCACCGAGTACAAGTCTCCTTCAAGATCGGCGCCTACGAAGACACCTTGGAGTGCGACGTCGTTCCAATGGCCGTTTGTCATCTTCTCCTTGGACGGCCATGGCAATTCGATAGAGGAGTCGTACACAACGGCCTAACGAACCACTACATCTTCAAGATGAAGGGCAAGGAGTATGTTCTCCGTCCAATGTCTCCAAGTCAAGTGATCACCGACAAGCACGCCACCCATCGTGGAGATCATAGTGAGAGAGCGAACCACCAAAAAGAGAGTGAGCGCCACAAGCCAAAATCGAGTGCCTCCACGATGAGCGAAAACAAGAACCTAGTCCTATTTGCCACCAAACGTGAGATGAGAGAAGTGTGTGAGAACCCATCTAGTGTCCTACACTATGCCCTCGTGTGCAAGGACAATGCACAACAAACTAACACTTCTCACACTCTTCCTCTAGTATTGTCTTCTCTTTTGCAGGAATTTCAAGATGTTTTCCCCGATGAGCTCCCTCCGGGACTACCTCCACTACGAGGCATTGAGCACCGCATCGACCTCATCCCGGGAGCACCGCTTCCGAACAACGCTCCCTACTGCGTCAAGTTCTTGCGTTACTTTTGGAAGACCTTATGCGTCAAGCTCGGACTCAAATTACTCTTCTCCATGGCGTACCACCCTCAAACCGACGGCAAAACAGAGATGACAAACCGTACACTCTCCACTCTACTACAAGTCTTAATCAAGAAGAACATCAAGGAGTGGGAGGAGTGCTTACCCATCGCCAAGTACGCCTACAACCGCGCAAGACATTCGACTACCGGCAAGTCCCCCTTCGAGGTTGTCTACGGTTTCAACCCATTGTCCCCATTAGACATCCTACCTCTACCACTCCACGAGCGCACAAACATGGACGCGAGTGACCGAGCCAACCACCTCAAGAAGATGCATGAAGATACAAGGCACACCATTGAGCTCCAAGTACAACGACTCGCGACCAAGCTCAACGTCAACAAGAATCACATGATATTCAACATGGGAGATCTTGTGTGGCTACACCTTCGCAAGGAACGTTTCCCCAACGAACGCAAGTCCAAGCTACTACCACGAGCCGATGGACCAATCAAGGTGCTTGCCCGCTACAACAACAACTCATACAAGATCGACATCCCACGTGACAAGTACTCCATGAGCGACATCTTCAATGTCAAAGTTCTCTCCCCGTACCATGGTGATGAGGATTTCGATCCGAGGTCGGATCTTCCCCAAGGGAGGGGAGATGATGTGGAGCATCCCAAGGTCATCCCCATGGACCTACCATCGTCTCATCAAGTGCCTAGTGGACCCATGACTCGATCACGTGCAAGAGTTCTTGAAACTGAGGTGACATCTCCCCTCTCACAATTCCACTTCGATGCACATGAAGCATGGCTACTACCTCATATGGACACTTTGTGCATACTCAGGTACCATGGAGAAGCTAAGGAGCAAGGACAAGAAGAAGAGGAAGATGGACGAGAAGACGGAGAAGAAGGAGGGCTGAAGGAAAAGTCCCAGCCACCGGACGACCGGCCGGGACCGGACGTCCGGCGCCTGAAGCATCAGCCGAGCCCCAGCCAGCGGACGTCCGGTCCAGACCGGACGACCGGTGCCCCGACACCCGAAGCAAACGAGCGGACGTCCGGTCCGAACCGGACGACCGGCGCACCTGCACCCGAACCAAAGTCGGCGGAAGACCAATGCCTCCGGACGTCTGGCACCCCCATCATAGAACAGAACCAGCAGACGATCGGAGGACACCGGACGTCCGGCAGCTCCTGAGACACCGGACGACCGGTCCCCAGCGGACGTTCGGTACCTGTCTGCGCACAGTGTTCAGGCCTGAGGCCCATGTACCCTTTCACTTCGCCCCCATTTGCACTTAGACTATAAATAGACCTCCCCCACCTCCTTTCTAGGGCTAGCAATTGTTTAGCTCATTTGAGAGATAGAGCATTGCTCATCCATATCGGATCTACTCCACGAGAGAGACCGCGGCCCCTCTTCGGAGAAGATCTACCTTGGATTCAAGACCCATTTACGGGAAGATCCACTTTGGATTCCAGACCCCTTTACAGGAAGATCCCCCTTGTGGATTAAAGACCTCCTCACGGAGAAGAACCGGTTACCGTGTATCGTCCCTAGTTGTCCGTGGATTCGTGTATCGTCCTATGTACTCGAGGATCTAGCCCATGTGTGACTTATTCGTGCTGTTTCAGTGATTTCCTCTTGTGTTTCCCATCCGTTCATCCTCGTGTTCTTAGTGTTTTCCCCGGGATACCAACTCTCTTCAACTGAAGGTGCAGTACTGTTAATATCTGTGTAACTCTCAAACGCGACACAGCTGTCACACCCTGATTTTCATGCCACAACACTTAAGTCAATAAATCATGATAAAATGTGGTTTGACAAAAAACTTTTGAGTGTTCTGGACTTTGCTTGATTTGCTTTTTGTGTGTTGTTTGCAAGTGCTCTAAAAATGAAATAAATCCTCCAACTCTTATACTCCTTCTCCTTGATCCGAAACATTTCCCAATGATCATTCCATGTGTGTGGGACATAAAAATAATTTCTAACAAAATAATTTGGCCAAATAGTATTTTCAAAAAAATAGTTTTCCAAAAACCCCTGAATTGAGATTTGCACTGCAAGTACTTAATTAAGGGCATTAAAATATTTCCAAAAATATATTTGACTCCTATTAGATATAGGACACCCAGAAACCACAAAAATATAATTTTAAAAGTTATTTTCCTATTTTATTTAAAGGCTTTTTCTTAAGGCCAGAAATGGTCTTTAATAGGTTAAAATTATTTTAAAGCTTCAAAAATATTTGAGAAAAATCAGGGAAACTCAATGGACATATATTTTCCATATATAAGAGTTTCAACACATGGTCATGTTTAAAGTATTGGTCAAATACCTCAAAAACCCTTTCTGGATATTTCAAGCTTTTGAAATATTTACCAAGGAAATCATCCCCAAAAATTACAAGAAAAGTCTAGCATGTCACATACGACATTTTTGATGATCTTGCCAAGTCTCATGTCATGGAGAACAGTATAACCCCATGAAACCCTCTCAAAACCACTTCTGTCCTTTTTCAAGTTTGAACAACTTTGCACTGTCAAACATGTCCAAATGCTCTCAAACTTGGTGCACATGCTCAAATGGTGTAGTAATGCATCTAGACCAAATGGCACAAGTTGGAGAGAACGTTATCTTGATCAAAGTGCCCCAAAACCCTCTCTGTCTAGAACCAAATTTGAACAACTTTACATTGGCAACTTTCTCCCTTTGATCTCAAAATTTGTGGTCATGTCCAGAGCCTCAAATTATGACACTACACTAAGTGGTGCATCAAGGAGAATAGATTTGCATGGCTAAATCTTGTAAAGTCCATTCCTGCTAATTTCTAGGGTTTACAAAAGTTGCATTGGAAACTTTGCCCAAATGAGCTCAAGATCGGTTGAAGGACCTAATTATATGTGTCATTTCACCCTGTGGAGTCTCATGCCAAATGGAGATAGTTTGCTTAACCAAACAAGCATCAAACACCTTCTGCCACTTTACCAAAATTCCATTTTTGACCATTTCCACTAATCTCCTTGAGCTCAACTTGTCCCACAGCCTCATCTGGTCCTCCTATAACTACTACACGCTTTGTTGCCCGAGGAGCAATGATTAAGGGGGGGAGAGACCCATTTTTCTTCTCTGGACAGCCACCTTCCCCTTCCTTTCTCATCTCCCTCTCTCACTCCTGGCAAGTTCCAGAGCATCCGAAGCCTCCATCCCTCTTGTTTATTCCTCCTGCAGACGCCAGACGCAAGTGGCCACACGAGGACGCGGGAAAAAGCCACTCATGCCGGCCAAAGACGCGCTCTGGAGCACGCTACCGTGCTCCCGACCGTTGACCTCGCGCTCCCGTCCACCTCGAGCCGCCCAAGCGCGCCAGTCCACGCGCCTCGGCGTCCGCATCATGCCAGCAGGTCTCCCACTTGCTCTCGTGCCCTCCTCTCGCCCCTGCGGCGTGTGCCCGAGCGCCGCCCCCATCCGCCAATCGCCGACCGCGTCCCTGGCCCGCCTCGCGCTCGCTCCTCTCTCCCTCTCTCTTTCCCTGGTCGTAGACCACGCCCAGGAAGACCCCCGACTCGAAGCCAAGCCCTCCCATGGCCTCCAGCGACGCCTACGGCCTCACCGGCGCACGGCCACATGGTGCACCTCGCCCCCTTCCATTTAAAGCCACCCGAGCCCCCTCTCTACTCCTTTGGCTCTCTTTCTCTCATGTATGCTCCCCATGCCTGCCCATTCGTCCCCCCGAGCCCTTCTAGCTCCTCCATGGCCGAAGCCGAGCCACCGGCCTCCTCTCAAATTCCCGTGAATGAGGCCTCCTCCTCCCCTCCTTTCTCCACTAGGCGAACCCCCTGACCACAACGGAACCCCTCACCACTTCTCCCTTTGCTCTGCTGCCTCGTAGCACCAATGCCGCCATCACCGTCGGCCTCGCCCGGCGCGGCCGACGCCCTACTCAACCCGGTGGCCCTGGGAGTGCCAATAACAGTTGGGTGCGGCCGGGTCCCCCGAGCATCCCGGTGGGCGGAGCATCACCGGAGATGCCCTGCAGCACTGGCAAGCCGCCGTCGACACCGCCCCTGCCTCTGCTCTGTCAAGCGGGAGGTTGGGGATGAACCCGACAGGAGAGGCCCGCCTGTAAGCCACCGGGCAGCCGGGCCCATGCATAAGTGGAGCCGGTTTCTCCTCGGCGCGCCTCCCTACGGTGAAAATGCCCAGGATAGGTGCACCTTCGACGTGGCCCGAGCGCCTGCGCGGCCGAGCCACAGGGCCGACCCACGGTCTATTTGTCGCCACGTGCGCAGGATAAGGTTAAAGCCGTATTTCCTTTTTCTTTTTACAGTCAACTTCAAAAGTCCATAAATAATTCAACAGATCCCCAAATTTGATGATTCAAATTTGTATAAGTTCATAAATTCAAGATCTATCACATGGTGTTGTTTGCACATTTTTCCAGGAAACTTTTCTTCACACAAATCCAATAAAACCCTGTTTTCCGATTCTCTGATGAACTTTAGAAAATCACAGAGAGGTCAAAAGTGATCCAAATGCCATGATTCAAGATCCTAGATACTTCTAAGTTCATAACTTAGTTTTTCAACATTTTTCCTAATACTTTCTGTGCCACATAATATAATGAGCCATTTCTTCATATTAGTCAACTTTGCAAATTCATAGGAAATTCATTTGAACTCCAAATCCAGTGAAACCAACTCCTAGATGCTTCTAAAATCATGGTTTGTTAAATGGGTGCCTTTGCTCATTTTTCAAAAATATGTTTCTATACACTTCTTACAAATCCATAAACCCCTTGATTCCATCATATCAAAATGTTTAGAAATATCCACTGACCAAATTCCATTGAAACCACTCTGGTTAATTTTCATATAACCAGAGATGTCCTAAAAAAGTCAAATCAATATTTTTAGAGCACTTTTATTTTCTGCCATGCTGTGTTGCTTACTATGATTGTTTCCCACGTTAGTTGACGAAGTAGATGAGATACTCGGAGATGGACCAGAAGATTTGAACACTCTGATGAACCAGGCAAGCAGCCCTTTGACCATGCCTAAGAAACCCTTTTTATGCATGTCATATAGCACCATATTGTTGTTGCAACGGAATCATGATGAGGTGGTAACCACCTTGATGGGTTACCTCTGTTACTTCCTTGTTGATACCTGCATTATGCATGACCCAACCTTCCTATGAGGGTTATGCCGGTGGGAGTAGATAGGATGCTAAAGTAGTTGCTACGCAAAAAGGGACAGGAATATGCATGGTGATGGGAGCAGGATTGTTTTCAAAAGACTTTTCGAAAACCCTGTCGGGTGCCACTTATGCGTGAAGGAGATAATGAGTTGGGTAACCACTTCATGACGAAGTGGTGTACCGAGGCAAGTGTGTGTGTTGTTTTGAAAACGGATTGGTTTAAGTTGCGACCATTATTCCAACCTTACATGCGCAACCACTCTACCCTTATATGGGAAAGGGCATTATTGATTACCTAAGTCGATACTAGCTTGGTGACCGCATTACTAGTTACGAGAGAGTTGTTGTTGCGCTCTCTCGGGACGGGGTCATGCCAGGTAGGGCGGCCATGACCATTTTCACGGGGCACCAGACACACCGTTGGTACCCCGTGCTTGTGGTATGTGATGAATATGGGAGCGAGGCTCCACAATTTTAAGATGTGAAATGTTGGGCATGGGGGTTACTACCAATCAAGTGGACTCTATGTTAGTGTCGTCTAGGGAAAGATAGTGATCGAGTGCTTACCCCGGGTACTTGAGGTACCGCGGGTCGTGGATGACACGGAAGTTCCCCGGATCTTGTGGGTAAAGTGTGCAACCTCTGCAGAGTGTAAAACTATTCGAATAGCCGTGTCCACGATCAAGGATAGTTGGGTTACCACTCTTGGGCTACGTCCAAATGTTTACAAACCAGTGTGTGTGTTTGGATAAGTGGGGAGAACTACTTGGGTCAAGTCAAAGGACTTGACATGATTGAGTTGGGTTGATGCCCACACTATTTATGTTGATATCTGTAACCTGTCCTCATGGTTAATTGAATTCTCCTGATGCACGTCTTACTTGTTTTTGAACATGTCATTGCACTCAAAACTAGCTTTCTGCAAAAATTTACCTATATCATGCATTGTTGCATTCTGAACCAAAACTTGGGTTGCTTGCGAGTACATTCAAAGTACTCATTGGCTTGCCACTGGTTATTTTATTGGCCAGGCATGAAAGACAAGGTATATTGAAGAGTTCTTTGGTGACGATTGTGCGAGCTAGGATGCTTCCCAGTCAGAATGCCTATAGGGTTAAGGCAGATGGCATGGGTCCAAGTTATCGACGAAGATTTCCACTGCGATGTTATACTCAAGACTTGACCATAATGGTCCTACTTGTGTAATACGGTATGTATGGATGTAAGACTCTTGTTATTCAGCTTCTATTTGTTCAGTGAGCATTGATCTCTGGGACCACTCTACACATGCATTCGGTGATCACGACTTATGAGTCGGGGTCCTCACAGAGCTGGTATCAGAGCCATCCTAACTGTAGGAAGCCTTATTTAGCATGGTCGTTAGTCAGGTTAAAACTATTTTCAAAACTATTACTAATTTTCAAAAACTATCTACACTTCTCTTCCCTTCTGAGTTTTTCAAAAACCAAGATATATTTTCCTTATTGATCTCTTCCCCTTCAAAACTTTAGCAAATGGTCGCTAGTACCTTTAAGCCCCTGACCATTGGATTCCCAGTTATCCTCGTGGGTAATCGAGAGGAAGAAGCCTTGCTAGACATTCACCCACATCTTCTGAACACAAGATTGGCGATACCACAACAAGACAATACCAACAGAAGATACCTCGAGGAATGAGGACATCAAGACCCAGAAGATGGTGACACCCTTGACACTACCCCAAGATGATGCAACCTTGTCTTGCGATGAACATGTCATGAGATATGCAAGGTCATGATATACATCGCTAATAGAGCAATCATGTCCTTACCGTTGATGTATCGGCAACCACCGGTGGATGAGAACCTCGCCATTTGGTCCGCCTCACTATAGTGAGCAGGAAAACGGTTCTCCTCATCCCCCGCTCTTGGTGTCAAAGTTGTCATCAACGTAACTGACATGTTGGACTTCTACTATGCCTTGTTAATGTCATTGCATGAAGGATTGCCACCTGGAACCGCCGATGCCTTAGAATGCAAAAAGGATCGCCATGAGTAAGAAGACAAGAGGAGACCAAGTCAACGCCAGCTACGAGGAGCCACCTTCACCCCATCACTTCAACATGCGTGAAGTTGTTGAAGATTCTAAAAGCTCAACCCAGAACGTTTCGTCAAAATAAGAGACGTAGCAACACCTGAGGAAAACTCAGAAGACTGCACGAGGCACAAGCACGACTGTCGGTGTCAAAACCGGCGGATCTCGGGTAGGGGGTCCCGAACTATGCATCTAAGGCGGATGGTAACAAGAGGCAGGGGACACGATGTTTTACCCAGGTTCGGGCCCACTTGATGGAGGTAAAACCCTACGTCCTGCTTGATTTATTCTTGATGATATGAGTAGTACAAGAGTTGATCTACCACGAGATCGGAGAGGCTAAACCCTAGAAGCTAGCCTATGGTATGATTGTATGTTGTCCTACGGACTAAAACCCTTCGGTTTATATAGATACTAGAGGGGGCTAGGGTTACACAAGGTTGTTTACAAAGGAGGGGATATACACATCCGTATTGCTTAGCTTGCCTTCCACGCCAAGTAGAGTCCCATCCAGACACGAGACGAAGTCTTCAATCTTGTATCTTCATGTTCCAACAGTCCGGCCAAAGGATATAGTCCGGCTATCCGGAGACCCCCTAATCCAGGACTCCCTCAGTAGCCCCTGAACCAGGCTTCAATGACGATGAGTCCGGCACGCAGTGTTGTCTTCGGCATTGCAAGGCGGGTTCCTCCTCCGAATACACCACAGAAGAATTTGAATACAAGGATAGTTTCCGACCCTGCAAAATAAGTTCCACATACCACCGTAGAGAGAATAATATTTCCACAAATCTAATCTGCTAACACGTTTTGGCAACATGACATCATGCCACGGCCTGGTAATTATTCGAACCGTTTTTCTTTAACCAGCCCAGCACATAACGCGAGGCTGTCTCTTGACACGTCTTTTCAAAGCAGAGATAGTGTTCCCCTTATTACGGGTTTCTCATCAATACGGACGTGGGTAACCTAACCGTGCCATCAATTACGGCGTTTGGGGGATAAGCGAGTTTTACCAGGCTAGTGGGAGCGCATAGTTTCGTCCGCCCTTCTAAAGGGCTAAGGTTTTACCTTTTTCTACCCACGCCTTCTTCCTCCTTGCTCATCCATTCTCGCGCAATCAAGCTCCAACGCCCAAGTCCACATCCTTCTCCTCAACCTTCTCCAAACATGTCCGGAGCGGGAGGCAAGTGGATGGCTTCCTCCGTTATGGAGGGACACATCAAAAAGCTGCGCGGAGCTGGATACTTAGCCGCGGATATCGCGCATCGGCTGCCAGCTGCGGGGTAGATCGTCCCTACCCGGAAACTCACGAGAGGGTGGTTTTCCTCCATCACTTCCTCCGTGGATTGGGGTTTCCCCTCCATCCATTCGTCCGCGGCCTTCTGTTCTACTACGGGCTGGACTTTCATGATCTGGCCCCGAATTTCATCGTCAACATTTCGGCGTTCATCGTCGTGTGTGAGGCTTTCCTCCGCATCCGGCCCCACTTTGGTCTGTGGCTGAAGACCTTCAATATCAAGCCGAAGGTGGTGGGAGGCCAACAAGCGGAATGTGATGGAGCCATGGTGGGCAAGATGCCCAATGTTATATGGCTCGAAGGCTCCTTCGTGGAGACCATAAAGGGGTGGCAATCAGCGTGGTTCTACATCACCGAGCTGCGCGACACCAACTGGGTGGCGGCCCCCGAATTTCGATCCGGATTCCCTACGCGGCTCACTTCCTGGAAGAGAAGGGCCTGTCCTGGGGTTCATCGGTGGAGCTGGACGGACTCTAGAAATGTATCCGGAATATGAGAAGCAAGAAGCTCAAGCTTGTCAACATAGTCCAAGTCATGCTCTTCCGCCGGATCCTCCCGTGTCAACAACGGGATTATAACTTATGGGAGTTCGACCCGGCCCAGCACCAAACTCTGAGCGAGCTCTTCGACACGACACATAAAGACGTCTGGAGGGTGCTGTTCAAGGGCGCTGAGGTCCCTCCCTTTCTCACCGAGGACCGCAGGCTAAGCGTGAAGCGCCCTGCGAACCCGGTTAGTTTTGTACATCTGGTAGGATATTTACTTCCCATAGCTTAACCACATGCGGGGTCTGAGCTCCCTTGCCTTTGACAGGACTGGGTGGAGGCATCGGAGCAGATCGACTGTCCGCCCCCTCTGCCCAAAGACACTGCGGACGCTCTCCTGATGGAGATGCTGACTACGGCTCCTTATAAGGTGCCGGAGAAGACCAAGAAGAAGGCCAAGAGAACCCGAAAGAGTTCTCGGCGCCAGGTGGTATCGGACTCATCGTCCGATAACTCCGCGATGCACTCCTCCCATGAAGATGAGGAGGAAGATGAAGATGCTCCCCTCCAACCAGGGGAGACAAGAAAAGGAAGGCCGCCCCATCCGGGTAGGCCGAAGGGTGCAAGAAAGGAAGGAATCTCCTTCCGGACTGCTCCCCCACCGCCGCCGAAGTCGAAGATGAGTGGCTGCTCAGGGCCAAGCCCCTGGCGAAGTCGTAAGTATTCGGATACCAGAGTAACTCATAGCATACCATTGTCGCACTGCTTCTCCTAACGCCGAATATAATTATGCAGACCGCCCCAAGCCCGTGTCAACATATCCTCATCGGACCGCTCCTTGGATTCGTTGGATATGGATAGCGATCCACTTCCGACCGCCTCCTCCCCTTGCCCTACGGACAATGCCGAGGTATTGTCTCAAGGGGCACCGAGCCGGGGAGAGACAGTCCAGGAGGCGCCTCAAGGCAACCTTCCGGACTCCAGGAGCAAGGGGGGCAAGGCTCCCGGGGGCTCCGAGTTCGGCAATCAGCCGGACACCGCGCCGGAACCTCCAGTGGTTCCGGACTCGGGCAGGCGGCCCCCTTCCAAAAGGGGTAAGACGCCCGTGCCGGTGACCTCTGTCCATCCAGAGGCACCGGACAACCTGCTGGGAGCGCTTCGCGGCGCTTCCATCGACGAAGAGCACCGCACTATTATGAGTGCGGTGATCAAGAAGGTACAGTCCGCCAAGAGCAGACTGACTGAAGCCTGTGCCAGCCTTCTAACAGGCTTTGAGGTAAATATTTAAAATATAGGAAAAATATTAACGCATAGACAGTAGCCCCTGATGCTCTATTTGGCGTTCACAAAGAAAAGCCGAATAGAGGATCAAATAATATATGCAGGAGTCTAATATAAGTATGTCTGTATGCGTGTGCAGGCTTCGCTGCTGACCTCTGCCGCACTGACTGCGGAGGTCGCCGCACTGAACCAGGACCTCGAGGGGCCCGAGAAAGAGCTCGGCCTTGCCAAGAGGCAGCTCAAGGAGAACAAAGGTAAGTAATACCTTGTCTATATATATATAGTATTACTATTCATCAACCAGGGTGCAAAATAAGTTATTCTTCACCCGAGGTAATGTTACAATCATTTCATAATTAAATTACATTTCGAATTCAAATAGTTACATTCCTATTGATTCACTACGTAAAATTTGACATAAGAAAATAAAAATATAGGTCATAAGACAAGAAAATTTGCAGTTTATGTGTATTTTAGACTATGTTTTTATGTTTGTAATTTTACATAACATAAAATATTTTTTACGGCGATTATATATTTTCTTACGGTCCCTTTTTGCGCTGGAAATAAGACAAAACTTATGGAACGTAAATTTACGGTGCATTGATGGTAAAATAGAGGGGGTGAAGAATAATTATGCCTCACCCAGGGTGACGAATAGCGCGACCCTATATATATATATATATACACGGTCTATTATGCTAATATTAGCAGAATAACTATTCTGCACACCACTTCCGCACTGCACGCTGAACGCAAGTGCACTGCATCTTCTTTACGTTGGGCACTGCAATGCTTCACGGGAGAACTGCTTCATTTTCCGGTGTTCCGCCCGCGTGTTCTATGTGGAATCGGGTGTCGCGGGATGATTCAGTTTGTGTCTACATCTCATTTTAGCTTTATTCTTTCTAATTTACAGGAAAATATACTAGAGTGCTTGCAAATCGAGGGATTTGGCGGACGAGCTTTCTCTGTTCGTTCGTGTTCGCGTCAGATGCGATTTTTTTGTGCTCGGATGTTGTTATTTAGTAGGAATTGTTTGATTGCGTTCGTTTTAATCGGTCCATTCACTCTATAATTTGTTAATTTTTAGGAGTTAGTTTTCAATTTCTTGCTATTTTGGTTGTGCGGGCGGGTGAGCTTCGTCCGCTCCTCTGTTCTTGTTGATTTTTTTGATTTTTGCCCGTCCACGCGTGTTTGAATATTGTAATTACTGTTGATGTAGGTTTGAATTCATTGTATTGCGGGTATAATTTTCATTTTTTGAATCGTGGTTTTTAAATGAAAGGTGATGCTATTCGTCAAGTTACCATGTCTTCCATGTAATTTTTGCTGGTGTATTTTTCGATAGTTTAGTGGCTGTACAATTTTTAGGCGAGTTATGGAAGTCCAAGTGAAATTGACACCTCTATCAGTCTATCACATTGTCTGTAGTTTCAGTGCTTTAATTTTATTTGTTGTAGTCGCGGCATACGTTGTAGTGCACTGCATTTTCTTTGGTCGCGTACTTCGTTGTAGCTGTATTATAGTGGTTATGGCTGTTTATGAGATTTCTCCTTTTTTTAAACTACATTCTATGTTCTAGATGACTGCATAATATGCATTTTTGTACTGCATTAGCAGTGTTGTTAATTTTCTATTCTGCTATTAGAATGGATGGTCCATGATACACTTTGTTAGCTGAATAGTTATTATAAGATTTTTTTTTGAACTGCATCCTATGATAATTGTTTTTGAACATCGTATGTTAAGTGCAAAGTTTCTACCATTTGCATTTCCTTGTTACTGTTTCAGATGGCTGCTTTTTGTTATTATTAGTACCACACTATGTGTTCGAGAGAACTGCATTACTGCCAACAACAACTTTGTCTAAAAAGGATGATAAAATGACGTAGTTGAGGTTGCATACTTTAAATAGGCATCGTTCAAATTGTCTGTTGGACATAATTTTAAAAGCATACAGCATAAGCAAAGCATTAGAAATATTGGTTGCTTCATATTAGACAGCGTGGAGTGCAAATATTGTAAACTTGATGGAGTCTTCTTCTTTGTAGAAAAAGACCATGGCCACTTCTCCGGCCTCAAAGCCATTATGGGAGACAAAAACTTTCCAACTAGTAGTTATGTTGATGCAGTCTTCAGAGTCGATGTGGTAGTTAGCTTCCATGTCTCCATAGCCATTCTTGTGTTCTGTCTCCAAAGTAAGCTTCCCTGAACTCGGAGCATGAAATTTTATTGTGGATGGCAGTTTCTGCATATTGTAATGGGTGGAAAAAGAATTTGTAAGTAAACAGCAAATGTTTTTGTTTTATACTTATTATGATTTGTTTATGTTTACTTAAATAGTTACATACATATGATTGTATTTTGTAAAGTAGTTGCAATGTATGAACAAACTTATATACACAATTGACTCCTAGTTTTACTGGGATATATATTATACTGCAACATGTGTGCACTGCAATGTCAATAACAGTGTACTTCTCCAACATGTTAAGATAACTGCAACTTATCTACTGACCCTTTTTTTGTACATATGTCGATACATGGTGTGGTACTGAAGAAAGATAGGTGGGAGCATCTAGTCTTAATAGCTAAAAGATCTGAACAAGAATACAAATTCTGTTTTGTATTTTTGTTGATATTACTGAACAAATTGATTGAACTATATATTCAAATGTGTATCTGCAGTCTAGATTATGTCCAAAAATTGTGAGTGGAAAAACATACCCAACTTTCCTGTAGATCTGCGGTTGTGAGGCGATGAAGAAATGGCGCACGAAACCCCCTGTTGGGTATCATCAGGCAGCCGAGCATGCTGCGCCACTCGGTTTTGGTGAGCTGTAGGCCTTCTACGTATACGCATGTGTCCGCTACCGGAGCCATCCTTGCCAAGCACCCGCACTTACAGTCCATGGCAGGTTCAGTGGAATTCCAGAGAAGAGCTGTGGATGGGATGAACCCTAGATCTACATTTTGAGGAAAATGAGGAACGGGGGGAGGAGTTGTGTTAGTCTGTAGCACGAATGGATAAGTTTTTATGCAACCAATCGAGGAATGGAAGTAATAAATGGTGTGTTTGGCGTTAGGTGGTGGATTGGGTGTGATTCAGTGAATACGAATGCATTTAAGAAGCAACAGGACTGCTTACTTGAAAATAGCGAACTGCATTGTCATATGACGGCGAACTACGAACACGTGGTTGGGCCTGTGTTTGTGTATGGTATGTAGCATTTTTTTATTTTCAGTGGCCTCTCTTTTTTTTGTTGGCCCTGTGTTCTGGTAGTGAAGACGCAATTGGGCCCAGGTCGGCCTGTGAGCACACAGCCGGTTCCCGGTGTGCTGTGTGTGGTCTAATGTTTAGTCCCACCTCGCCCGCGGAAGGCGCGGCCGACATGTTTATAAGCGGTGGCGAAGCATCTGTGTCGAATTCCTCTTGTTACTTATTTGGGCGCTTAAACACGGCGCTCGCAGCTGTATGCTCTCTGACCTGTGGGCCCATGTGTGGCCGGCCCCATGCACTGTGACTCAGAACGACTCGCCTTCTGTGGGCGCAGACCTATTACGAGACTGGCTAGGGCCGGTGCCACCTGGGTGGTCATTTTTTTTCTTTTTATTTTTCTTTCTTAGGTGTTTTCTTCAATGTCAGGAGCTTGCATTGCATTGATCAGGGTTCTGTACTGCATGTGTACGCACTACGTACTGCATGTACAGTTGCCATTTTTTTGTTTCCTTCCTTTTGCTATTATGTAATCTTTTTTCCCGATGTATGGGAATGCACTGCTTAGTAAATCATACGCGTAATGCGTTGATTATGGTTCTGTACTGCACGTTCATATATTTCTGTACTTCATTGATTATTTACGTGTTTGCGTTTTTCATTTTTTGGTTTTGCTCTTATGTATTCTTTTTTCAAATTCAGGTTCGTGCACAGCTTTGTTGGGTATGTTAAGACTTCATTGGACAGATTCTGTAGTGCATTCGTACACAACTTGCACTGCATGCGTCCTGTTTGCACAATGCAACTCTTTTTTCGTTTTCTGCACTGCTCGAATCTAATGATACATTAGCATACAACAGAAAACAAATTATCATACATATTTTGTACGACAATTTCATCACCAGCAAGCTAAGTTGAATAGAAAGCAAACTAACATAATCAGAGTTCATCATTACAAAGCGATTACCGAGCTGCTGCCGTGGAAGAAGGCCGATAGGCTGGTGTTACTCGGTGCCTGCCGCGGAAAAAGGCCGAGAGGCGACGGGCGGCGTCGCTGCCTGGCCGCCGCCGCGAAAGAAGGCCGGGAGGGGAGGGGCGGCGTCGCTGCCGGCCGCTGCCGTGGAAGAAGGCCGGGAGGGGAAGGGCGGCGTCGCTCCCAAGCCGCCGCCGCGGGAGAAGGCGGGGAGGGGAGGGGCGGCATCGCTCCCAAGCCGCTGCCGCGGTAGAAGGCCGGGAGGGGAGGGGCGGCGGCTCGCCCAGGCCGCTGCTGCGGTAGAAGGCCGGGAGGGGAGGGGTGGCGGTGCGATCTTGGTGGTGTGCAGAATAAGGCGTTTTGGTGTGCAGAATAAGGTCTTAAGGGGTGTTATCATAATAGACCCACCCTATATATATATATAAAGATGCGATTGCAAAATGATAGGATCATCATGAATTTGCCAGGAGCCACGACCAAAGTGGCGACCCTAAAGCAAGCGATGTCCGAGGCCGAAGATAAAGCGGCCAAGGAGCGCACCGAGCGGGAAAGGCAAGAGGCACGGGTGGGCGAGGTGCAGCAGGAGCTCCAGGCTCTTGTGAAGAAACACGAGGCTTTGGAGCTTGACTCGAAGACACGAGAGTCCGAGCTTGTCGCGGCCCTCGAGAGCACAAAGAATGCAAAGGCTGAAGCCCAAAAGGCCCTCCAAGATATTGAGGCGACGAGGAAGATAGCGGCAGGTAAGGCATTCAATATGCAAAGCAAGCATGTGAGAGTAAATTACTTGTTACTTACCCGAATCCGGAGCTCTCTAGGAGCATTCGCAGATTTGCCCGCAGCGTGTTGGATGCCGCGCAGTTTTACCAGGCCGAGGAGGGAAGCTCGACGGAGAAGTTGTTCTGGTCTCAGTATACTGGGACCGAACACCTGGTGCCTATGAGCGACCAGCTGAAGCAACTGGTCGAGCTCACAAGGCGGCCGAACAGGCCAAGAAGGGCTTCATAGTCCGGATGTGGCCTTGCGACGCCCTTCCTAGCAGCTACTTCGGCTTGGTGAGGCGGCTTGTGGATGCCTGCCCACGGCTGGAAGTTATCAAGCGGTCCGTCTGAATCGAAGGTGCACGCCGGGCTTTCGCCCGTGCGGAGGTGCACTGGGCCAACATGGACGGTGTGAAGATGGTGAAGGAGGGGCCGCCGTAGGGCAAGGAGCATCGCCACCCCGATATGTATTATGAGGGTTTCCTGAAGGGTGCCCGTCTTGTAGCAGACGAGTGCGCGAAGGATGTAATATTTGAATAAACTTGCTCGTGTGATCCTGTATGATGAAAACTTGTTCATATGCTCTATGCAACGTTTGTTTGAATTTAAAATATTACCTTCTGTTCGGCTGTTTATAAAATCTGAGAGATGGCTAGTCGTCGGCTTCTGCCCCCATGACACGAGTGCTAGGGTGTTTGGGATAAACCCGAGCACTCTTGTTCCCATTTTTGGGTCCTTCAAGGGAGGTGCTTAGCACAACGAACAAGGCAATTGGACTATAATGCTTTATCACTCTCACTTAGCCATAGAATTCTATAATTTTAAATTTCGGTGAAGCCCCTAGTATTCAGAAGGCCGAATTCGGGGCGCTATACACGCCTTAAGACGGACAGAGCCGACTCCTCGCTCTAAGCAGCATAAGTCTTTAGGGACTCGAAACCTCTCGAACAGCAACCAATCTCTCGCCTTATCATGATAGTCAGTTTTAGCTTTCTCTACTAAGGTGCTTAGCCCAGCAGAACCGGGGCACAATCGCAGTAGTTCTCCCAGTGCTACCTTAGCCGATATAGCGGAATGTAAGGTACCAAAACATGGGAGCCGGGCAAACCCAACTATTGACCCAAGACATGATTCGGAGCTGATGCATATAATGCTATAAGTTCGGGGTGCCGCACTGTCAAAAGTGTTCGGACTTCTCACGCCGTATTATGGGGTATGCTGAAGCCCCTAGAGTATTGGCCGTACTAGAGTGTACGGGTGCTAGATGTCATGAATGAACATATATATATATAAGAAGAATGCAATAATAGTCTTAGTGCTATGCATTTGTTTAAAAAGGTGTGGTAAAGCAGAATGATACAAGTAGTGTGATAAGCAAAAAGTAGGACTATTCGACATGTCCCCTCCAAGGGTAAGCCGAGGAATGGTATTAAAGCAAGTACTTCACTCGTTATCATAATCCACCTGGGAGTTCCGTGGTGCGACGTAGCTTTCTGCCTCCTTGGTTGCTGCATCATGTGTTCGGCAATCATGCTGCCGGACAGGGTTTCCAGAGATTAAAGTCCTGAAAGAGAAAAATAACAAAGTGGGAAGCCCCTAGTGCGGTTGAGCCGCGTCTTGGGGCGTGTCGTAGTCGCGCCCCCTCCCCCTCTGTGCCCATGGTATTTCTAATGCGTAATTATGTACGCGTGGCATGGATTTCGCTGTTTGGCTAGGACCGGAGTGGGGGCCGCATTGCTATGCAAGCTCGGAACGTGCCAGGCGGTCCTGTTGCTGATTACCCCGGCCGCGCTTAAAGGTGTCCGGGTCCTTAATCGTTGAACTAGTTGATTGCCTTAAGAGGCTGCTTTGCGCTTCTGCTGCGAGGGCCGCAGTGTGCTCCTCCGTGCGGAGAGAGCGCTCTGTGTTTCCATTAACTGTGATGACCCCCCGAGGTCCTGGCATCTTGAGCTTGAGGTATGCATAATGCGGTACCTCATTGAATCTCGCAACTGCGGTTCGCCCGTGCTATGCATGATAGCCACTGCGGAACGGGACTCTATCGAAGATTAACTCCTCGCTTCGGAAGTTATCCGGGGATCCGAAGACCACTACCACTGTGACTGAGCCTGTGCAATGGGCCTCTACACCTGGTATGACGCCTTTGAAGGTCATTTTTGTGGGTTTGATCCTTGAGGGGTCTATACCTATTTTGCGCACTGTGTCCTGGTAAAGCAGGTTTAGGCTGCTGCCGCCATCCATAAGGACTCGAGTGAGGTGAAATCCGTCAATGATTGGGTCTAGGACCAGTGCGGCAAATCCGCCATGATGGATACTAGTGGGGTGGTCCCTACGATCGAAGGTGATCGGACAGGAGGACCATGGGTTGAACTTTGGGGCGACTGGCTCCAACGCATATACGTCCCTGAGCGCACGCTTCCGCTCCCTCTTGGGGATGTGGGTTGCGTATATCATGTTCATCGTCCGCACTTGTGGGGGGAACCTCTTCTGTCCTCCGATGTTCGGCTGCTGGGGCTCCTCCTCGTCATCTCTATGTGACCCCTTATCTTTGTTTTCGGTATTTAACTTGCCGGCCTGCTTGAACACCCAAGAATCCCTGTTGGTGTGGTTGGCTGGCTTGTCAGGGGTGCCGTGTATTTGACACGAGCGATCGAGTATACGGTCCAAACTAAATGGGCCCGGAGTGCTTCTTTTGAATGGCTTTTTCCGCTGATCGGGTTTAGAGCCTTTGAATCCAGCATTGACTGTCGTATCCTCGGTATTGTCTTTGTTCATGTGGCGCTTATGTTTGTTGCGACGTGACCTGCCATTGCCATCCTTGGTATCCGAAGTACCATGGTTCTTTGATATGTTATTGCTGCAATCCATCCAGCTGTCCTCTCCCGCACAAAAGCGGGTCATGAGTGTCATGAGGGTTGCCATAGATTTCGGCTTTTGCTGGCCAAGGTGTTGGTCGAGCCACTCGTCGCGGATGTTGTGCTTGAAAGCTGCTAGGGCCTCTGCATCCGGACAGTCGATGATTTGATTTTTCTTTGTTAGGAACCATGTCCAGAATTTCCTGGCCGATTCCTCTGGCTGCTGAATTATGTGACTCAAGTCATCGGCATCTGGTGGTCGCACATAAGTGCCCCTGGAAGTTCTCGAGGAATGCGGCTTCCATATCTTCCCAACAGCCAATGGATTCTGCTGGCGGGCTGTTGAGCCAATGCCGAGTTGGTCCTTTGAGTTTGAGTGGGAGGTATTTGATGGCATGTAGATCGTCACCGCGGGCCATGTGGATGTGCAGGAGGAAGTCCTTGATCCATACCGCATGATCTGTTGTGCCGTCGTATGATTCAATATTTATGGGTTTGAAACCCTCTGGGATCTGGTGATCCATTACTTTGTCTGTGAAGCATAGGGGGTGTGCGGCGCCTCTGTACTGGGCTATATCGCGACGCAACTCAAATGAGTCTTGTTCGCTGTGTTCGGCCCGGCCGGATTTACTTTTACTGTATCCGTCGTGACGGTTATCGTCTCGCATAGTGGCGCGCCCTCTTGATCCGTAGATCGATCTTGCGTGTTTTTCGTTGTCCTCCAATACGTCTCACAGGTCTGGCGTATTTCCCCGTGCCTTTTTATTTGAATGGCGTCGGGGTGCGGGCTGAGCTTTTGGCTGGAATGCCTCTCTATCGCGGCCATGAGGTGGCCGATCAGCCGTGTCATACGCCGGGGATGTAGGTTTTAGTGCTTCCTCCTCAAGTCGGGGTAGCA
Source organism: Triticum urartu (assembly GCF_003073215.2). Taxonomy (NCBI): domain Eukaryota; kingdom Viridiplantae; phylum Streptophyta; class Magnoliopsida; order Poales; family Poaceae; genus Triticum; species Triticum urartu. Next base: position 246,209,911 of record NC_053028.1, on the reverse strand, counting down.
ACCTGCACTTTGGGTAACTCTTGGAGGGGCGTTCGAGTTTATGTTCCTCGGCCGCAAGGACTTCAGTCCATCTGTCAGCTAGCAAATCTTGATCAGCTTGAAGCTGCTGCTGCTTTTTCTTAAGGCTATTTGCTGTGGCTATAATCCGGTGCTTGAAGCGCTCTTGTTCGACAGGATCCTCAGGAACGACAAATTCATCATCGTCGAGTCTTGCCTCGTCTTCGGAGGGAGGCGTATAATTATCATCCTCCGTCTCTCTATCTGCCGCTCTCTCGGGAGGGCTGGTTTCGCCATCCTCCTACTCTAAATCTTGCTGGAGGGGATTGTTGTTGTCTTCGGCACTGTCCGGAGTGCTATTATCTCCGGTGCCGGTATCACCGCTTTTGCCTTGGCGGGACTTAGAGAGGCGCCACTGACGTCGGCACTTGGGTTTCTTCTAGGAGGGGTCATCCTCTGCTGTCTCATCGCCATTGCCTTCTTTGCGCGTGTCCACCATGTATATATCATATGATGAGGTGGCGGTCCAGTGCCCTGTGGGCAGTGGTTCCTCTTCGCCTCCCGCATCGTCGTCCACACCGTCGATGTCTTCAGAGTCGAAGTCGAGCATGTCGGTTAAGTCATCGACAGAGGCTATTAAATGGGTGGTGGGTGGGCGGCGAATTTCTTCGTCATCCGCATCCCAATCCTGCCGGACATAGTTCGGCCAGGACTCTCCTGACAAGGAGAGAGACCTTAATGAGTTCAGTACATCACCAAAGGGCGAGTGCTGAAAGATATCCACGGAGGTAAACTCCATGATCGGCGACCAATTGGATTCAATAGGCATGGGCGCAGGCGGTTCGGAGTCCGTGGCCGGGGAAGGATCCGGCAGTTTGGCATCATGGCTCTCGTGAAGGGTAAGGTCAATACTTGGCTCGATCGCCGCTGAGGATACGGCCTCCGTGGCGGGGTCTATCCACCCGCCAATGGATGGCGCAATTGGCCCCGAATTGAGGGTCGAAGCGGTTGCCAGTGCGATCTCCTGAACACTATTTGATGGTAGAGCTAAATCATGCTCATCGAGACCATGTGGCGCACTCGGCAGGGGCTCGAATCCGTCGAAGATCAAGTCTCTTCGGATGTCGCCCGTGTAGTTTAAGCTTCCAAACCTGACCTGGTGGCCAGGGGCGTAACTCTCGATCTGCTCCAGATGGCCAAGCGAGTTGGCCCACGGTGCAAAGCCGCTGAACACAAAGATCTATCCGGGGAGAAAAGTCTCACCATGAACTGCATCGCTATCGATGATCGTAGGAGCCATCAAGCCTAACGGCGTCGACACAGAGGAACTCTCAATGAAAGCACCAATGTCGGTGTCAAAACCGGCGGATCTCGGGTAGGGGGTCCCGAACTGTGCGTGTAAGGCGGATGGTAACAGGAGGCAGGGGACACGATGTTTTACCCAGGTCCGGGCCCTCTTGATGGAGGTAAAACCCTACATCCTGCTTGATTTATTCTTGATGATATGAGTAGTACAAGAGTTGATCTACCACGAGATCGGAGAGGCTAAACCCTAGAAGCTAGCCTATGGTATGATTATATGTTGTCCTACGGACTAAAACCCTTCGGTTTATATAGACACCGGAGGGGGCTAGGGTTACACAAGGTCGGTTACAAAGGAGGGGATATACACATCCGTATTGCTAATCTTGCCTTCCACGCCAAGTAGAGTCCCATCCGGATACGAGATGAAGTCTTCAATCTTGCCTCTTCATGTTCCAACAGTCCGGCCAAAGGATATAGTCCGGCTGTCCGGAGACCCCCTAATCCAGGACTCCCTCAACGACTACCAAGTCTGAGAACCCCTAGGGTAGGATGAGTCGTGTACCCCCATATGCATAGTCGAGTCTGTGTGATGGCTCGAATGGAACCACATTATGTGTTGCTTGTTTTTATTTGTTTGTGTTTTGATATAAGTCGCACATTTTCCCTAGGCAGCTTGTACGCGACTATATCACCTATCGTGTCTTAATGGAATTGTGTGTGGCCTTTACGGCACATGTTTGTTTGCACTTGCACTATAGAACCCCGTTTTGGCATTCCACTCCTCTATGCTATTTTCCCTCTCATCTCTCTCATCTCTGAAGACCAGCAAGACAAAATGCACTAAGGATTCCACCTCGGCAAGCAACTGACACTGAAGACTTTTGCTACAGCCTCCTCGACCAGGTGCAAACCCGTAGTATTACCCCTCATGACTGGAAACCCCATCCCTAGACCCTTCGAGACTTCACGAGATACCCCAGCTCGAGTCCTTAACCATGTGCTTAACCCACAGAATCGCAAGAGGACCAGTTAAGCCTCTGTAAACCTTGCACAGCACTGGGCTCATTATGGAACTAGCGGACATAGTGAACAAGCACATTATCATCCTAATATAGCACCAGAACTAACGATGCCATAGGAAAGACCAGTTTGAGGATATAGGAATAGAGGACAAATGACTTGATGAGTTTATATCAATGACTTTGAGGAATTATATGAGACTATTTGGTGGATTATGAGGCTTTCATGTTGGTAGATGAACTTGGTGGGATCATGATTATAGAGTAGCATAGCTTTCATTACCCCTGGATAAATTGGATTTAGTGGGACAATTAAGATCGCAAGCTGAATTCTTGGAAGTATATGGATTTAACTTAGCCATGGGATATTGATAGGAGACAGTTGATATTATGTAAATGACTTGGGGAAACATGTAGGAATTCTCGTTGGACATGAGATTTGGATTTAAATAGGTGATCCTAGTTGAGTATAGGTGGTGAGTAAGTCTACATGGTTCAGAGTAAATTGGATTTGCAATGATGATCTCGATCATGATACCATGTTTCTTGGAGGACAATAAACTAGGAGATTGGATTAATTGTCGGAGATGATATAAGCTTGACCTTGGAGTTTACTTGATCGCGATAATGGGAATTGGTGGATTGACTATAGTAAGGATAGCCTTAATGTCAAGTATTTGGGGATTATAGGACTTTAGGAGATCATGTGGAACACCATAGACATTGGATTTGTAGAATTAATGGATTATGTAGTGATTGATGGAAGTTAATGGGTTGTTGGAGTTGATTCATGGGAAGGAAACAAGATTTTGGAGTGGCTTACGACGTGTTTCCTTAGGATAGAGATGATTTATCTTAGACCTTGGGAGAATAGGACGAGCACTTGAATTGTCATGTTCAACTCAAGCTTAGCAGCTTGTATGCCCTACCCATGGATTCTTAGGGGTAGCCATACATATGATTTTTGGGGACTGTAGACATGTATAATTCTGTTAAACCTCCTCTTGAGGGTCCTGAGGATAATAATAGCATGAGTAATGATTGGAGCTGACCTACATGAGTTGGTACTTTTGGTGGTATAAGGTGATCTGTTTGGAGGACTAGATAGAACAATTGGCATCTCAGGAATTGTGCTCAAGGATAAGACGATAAATGTTCACTCGCATCCTAGAATCCTTGAAACCCTTAAGCCTTACCAAGCCACAACATGGTCAGATCATGACCTCAAGCTTGCATGCCTGCAGGTCGACTCTAGAGGATCCCCGGGTACCGAGCTCGAATTCGCCCTATAGTGACCACCACAATACCCCCATCCTTTTACAACCTCATGAACAAAGTCTTCATGGAGTACTTGGACAAGTTGGTTGTCATTATTTTGGTAACATACTTTTCTACCCGAAGACGGGAGAAGAATTGTTGAGCTGGTCAAGGAACATCTGAAGATCGCCATGTCCAGGAGGAAGAACTATACCAACCACCATCGTCAAGGAGTGAACTTTCTCGTCGAAGACCAGGTGTATCTGCAAGCCACTTCTCTCAAAGGAACCAAGCATTTCCATGTCAAAAGGAAGCTCACACCAAGATTTACCATCCCCCT
>NC_053028.1:246126613-246204879 GCF_003073215.2 Triticum urartu | reverse complement strand
GAGTGGATCCGACGCTTGTTACCTTTGAAGACTGTGCTTCTTCCAGACGGTTAGGCGTCATGGTCTAGAGCATCCAAGAGGAATTGTGGATCGCTGAGTGACCAAGTTTGTGAAGGTTTGGAAGTCGCCTGAAGAATTACCACGAGTGATTGGACGAGGTCTGTGTGACCTTAGTTCAAGGAGAATACGGTGAGGACTGGGTGTCTTGGACTAAGTGTCCTTGACTGGGTGTCCGGGACTGTGTGTCCTCGAGTTTAAATACTCAGCCGCTCCAACTAGACGTACAACTGAGACAGCAGTTGGAACTGGTCTACCAAATCATTGTCTTCACCGAGCTTACTGGTTCTATTTCATCAACTCTTTCATTTCCTCATAACTGTGTTGTATGTTTGTTCATATCTGTGTTTGAAGACTTTGACTGAAGACTTTCTCAATTTTCTCGGTTCAATTTCTTCAGTCTATTTGTCTTCATCCTGTGTTATCCTGTGATTACACTTCCTGTACTCTGTGCATGTCTTCATTTCATCATGATGACTATGCTTGTATTCTATTGTGTTTACTTTTGAGTACTTATTCCGCTGCTAGTAGTTCTTCGGTAAGGATTTTCCTCACCAGCAAATTCCTCATTGAAGAATTTCATAAAAATCGCCTATTCACCCCCTTTAGTTGATATAACGCACTTTCAATTGGTATCAGAGCAAGGTACTCCCTTGTTCTGCGTGCTTTTGGTTCAAACGCCTGGAGTTTTAGTTATGTCGACCGCAGGTATGACGAAGGTGACATGCCCCATCTTTGATGGTCACAAGTATCCCAAGTGGAAGGCCATGATGAAGAAACGCCTCATGGCGATGAACAGCGAGTTGTGGACCGTCACTGAGATTGGCCTGACTGATCTGTGCAAGATGGCGGATGCTGATGACATTCGCAAGTATACTCTTCTCAACCTCACGGTGAAGGATGTCATCTGCTCCAGCCTGTTACAAAATCAGTTCAGGAATATCATGCATCTCGATCATGCGAAGCTCATCTAGGACCGTCTCTCTGAGGTCTATGAAGGTCATCGAACTTGTCATGATCCTTGGTTTGAGGAATTCAAGGAATCTCTCAAAACGATGACATTCGAACTAGAATCATCATCTTTTGCATTATGCCTTATGGCAAAAGATGCTGAGGTAACTGAATGCTACCTATCCGAGTCCAGTGATGATGAATCTGGTGATGAATTTGGACCCATCTATGTCAAACTTGCTTCCCTTGCTACTAAACAACAAAGAGCTTTGGAAAAAGCTCACTATATGCTAAATAAGAGCGATGATATGTTGGGTGAGGAAATGGATCAGTCAAAAGCTTTGGCTGAAAGTCTTCAGAGACTTCATACTAAGTATGACACCCTTCAAGATCAACATAACACTCTCTTATTGGATCATGAGAAGCTTTCTTATGAATTTCTTCAAAGAAAGCAAGACCTTGAGAAGCTAAGAGTGAGTTATGAAGATCTTCAGAAGGAGCGCGATTCATTACTTGCTCAACAAATCAGCGCATCTCAGGAAGAATTTGTTCCTCCATGCTTGAAGTGCATTGAACGTGAATCTGCTAATTCTTCACCTGAATATTCAAATGTTGCTAATGTTTCAAATTCTTCACATGCCTCTGCTATCACTAATTCCTCATCTGAGGACATTGCTAGTATCACTGACGATGCAGGGCTGAAGGAATTGTACACGACAGGCATGTACAAAAGCCTCAAAGGGCATCAGGCTCTTTGTGATGTGCTTAAAAAGCAGATCCTCAACAGGAACCCTAGGAAAGAGGGTATCTCCTTTGAGAGCAAACTCAATGCTGATGGTACATATTGGAAGCCTGAGCAGTACCCCAAAACTACATGGGTTGCTGCAAAGGGACCTCCAGTTGATCCATCTAACTTATCTGGATTTGCATGTGAATCTCCTCATTCTGATGATGAGTCAATTGACTCCAACTATAAGCTATTCAAAAATCAGAATGGTGAAGTATTTGCTAGATATATTGGCACTAACTGCAGGAACGACTCCCCTATGAAGAAAATCTGGGTTCCCAAAAGATGTCTTGATAATCTTCAGGTGAATGTCATCATGACGCCACCTGTGAAGAATAGGAACCCCAGATCGAATTCTTCATATGGACCAAATTCCTCATATGGAGCAGAGTCCTCATATGAACATCATCGTGCTAACCCGTGTGTTTCGCAGGGAAGATCTAAGGATTATGGATATGTGCATTATTCTTCAAATCATTATGTCCATAAGTCCTCGAAGAATTTCTCTGCATACTCTTATGCTTACTCTAACCCCTCATATGTGAGACGAAATGGACTGGCTTCCATGCCATCCTTTTCATATGGAGCTCACAGAATGATGAACTCTTTGCCACCCCTTCAGATGTGGGTGGTGAAGAAAAAGAACTAATCTCTTCTGTAGGGTCAGATCTCCAGACGCACATAATCGTCTGAAGAATTTGATGAAGACCTGAGCATGCCTAAAAGGACGCAGGCTAACCATGAAGAAATGAACTTTCATTTCTCACGTCCTCATATTGCGTTATTAGTTCTTTTACTTGATGAAATTGATCTGATGAATTGATGTCATATTCTTCATTGATGAAGTATATGAGTTTGTAAGCTGCACTAATTCATCTGCAGGATGATCAACCCAAAGCCACTAAGTGGGTCCTCGATAGTGGATGTACAAACCACATGACTAGTGACAAGAATCTATTGATGGATGCTCCATTATCTCCGTCGCATCTGAAGCATATCATCTTTGCTAACAAAGGCAAAAGTCAGGTATTGGGTCTAGGTAAGGTTGTGATTACAAAGGATCGACACATGGACAAAGTCATGCTTGTTGAGTCCTTAGGATACAACCTTATGTTTGTCTCAATGCTTTGTGATCTTGATATGGTTGTTTTCTTCGTCAAGTACCATTGTGTTGTGGTTATGGAAGCTGACAATTCCAAAGTCTTCGAAGGCTTTAGGAGAGGAGACCTGTATATTGTTGATTTCTCTACAGGACCACAACCAGCCGTGTGCTTACTTGCAAAAGCTTCAGAAGGCTGGCTCTGGCATCGATGACTTGGTCATGCAGGCATGAGGAATTTGCACACGCTTGCAAAGAAGAAGCATATCATTGGCATCGAGAATGTCAAATTCCTGAAGGATCACCTATGCGGAGCCTGTGAAGCTGGGAAGATGACCAAGGCCAAGCATCCAGCGAAGACTATCATGACCACCACTCGCCCATTTGAATTGCTTCACATGGATCTCTTTGGTCCTAATCATTATTCTGCTATCTCAAATGAAGCATCTCAATATGGCTTCGTTATTTTTGATGATTATTCTCGTTACACATGGGTACACCTTGTTACTTACAAACATGAAGTGCAGGAAGTCTTCAAACGATTTTCCTCGAGGGCTTCAACCAACTTTGGTGTGAAGATCAAGCACATCAGAAGTGACAATGGCACTGAGTTCAAGAATTCTGGTCTCGATGACTATCTTGATGAAGTTGGTATCACTCATGAGTTATCTGCTCCTTACACTCCTCAGCAGAATGGCGTCGTGGAGCGCAAGAACAGGACTCTTGCTGAGATGGCTCGCACTATGCTTGATGAATACAAAACGCCTCGTCGTTTCTGGACTGAGGCAATTGATACTGCATGCCACATCATCAACAGAGTATATCTTCACAAATTCTTCAAAAAGAGTGCCTATGAACTCCTCACTGATAAGAAACCCAATGTAAGTTATTTCAAAGTCTTCGGTGCTAAATGTTGGATTAGATATCCTCATCACAACTCAAAATTTGCACCGAAAGCACATGAAGGTTTTATTCTTGGTTACGGAAAGGACTCGGACACCTATAGAGTCTTCAACAACGTTCTTCACAAAGTTGTTGAAATTGTAGATGTGCAGTTCGATGAAACTAATGGCTCGCAAAGAGAGCACCTACCTACTGTGATAGATGAACCATCACCTGAGGAAACTATAAAGTTTAAGGCTACTGAGGATGTCATTCTTACTGAAGAATCTGCTGAAGAATTCATTCCAGAACATGAAGAACGTCGAGCTAATGCACCTGAAGAAAATGCTGAAGAAAATGGTGCTAAAGAAAAGGCTGATCAAACTCTTCAACGACAACCAGCTCATCCTCGCATTGCAAAAGAAGTGCAAGTTGAAAAGATCATCAATGACATCAAAGCGCCAGGTCCTCTCACACGCTCAAAAGCTTCACATTTGTCTAACTTTTGTGGGCAGTATGCTTTTGTCTCTATTACAGAGCCCACTAAGGTAGATGAAGCATTTCTGGAGCCTGAGTGGATTCAGGCCATGCAAGAAGAATTACATCAGTTCGAGCTCAACAATGTTTGGGAACTGGTCAAACGTCCAGATCCTCGCAAGCACAATATCATCGGCACAAAGTGAATCTACCGCAACAAGCAAGATGAAAATGGCTTTGTGGTGAGGAATAAGGCACGGCTTGTAGCTCAAGGCTACACACAGGTTGAAGGAATTGATTTCGATGAAACTTTTGCACCTGTTGCTAGACTTGAGGCTATTAGCATATTACTTGCTTATGCTAACCATCATGATATCACTCTATATCAAATGGATGTGAAAAGTGCATTCCTCAATGGTAAGCTTGAGGAAGAAGTATATGTTGCTCAACCCCCAGGTTTTGAAGATCCAAAGAATCCTGACAAAGTCTTCAGACTCAACAAGGCCCTCTATGGCCTCAAGCAGGCCCCACGGGCTTGGTATGATACTTTGAAGGAACTCTTCATGAAGAAAGGCTTCAAACCCGGTTCACTCAACCCTACTCTTTTCACTAAATCTTATGATGGTGAATTGTTTGTGTGCCAAGTATATGTTGATGATATTATATTTGGCTGTACTGACCAACGTTATAGTGATGAATTTGCCTATATGATGAGTGAAGAATATCAAATGTCTAGGATGGAGAGTTGAAATTCTTCTTAGGTCTTCAAATTCATCAACAACACAATGGCATATTCATATCTCAGGAGAAATACCTGAAGGATGTACTGAGGAAATTCGGCATGCAAGATTGCAAAGGCGTCAAAATTCCTATGCCCACAAATGGCCATCTGTGCACTGATGAAAATGGTATTGACTTCGATCATAAGGTATACCACTCCATGATAGGTTCCTTATTATACTTATGTGCATCTAGGCCAGATATAATGCTTAGTGTTTGCATGTGTGCCCGATTTCAAGCTGCACCGAAGGAATCACACCATAAGGCTGTGAAGCATATTCTTCGATATCTAGCTCACACACCAACACTTGGATTATGGTACCCCAAGGGCTCGGCTTTTGATCTTGTTGGATATTCTGACTCTGACTATGCTGGTGATCGTGTGGATTGCAAGTCAACATCTGGTACATGTCATTTCCTGGACGATCTTTGGTCTGTTTGTCCTCGAAGAAACAGAACTGCGTATCACTATCTACTGCTGAAGCTAAGTACATTGCCGCTGGTTCTTGCTATGCCCAATTGCTATGGATGAAGCAAACTCTCAAGGACTACGGCGTCAACATGAAGAATGTGCCTCTCTTCTGTGACAATGAGAGTGCCATCAAGATTGCTCACAACCCAGTTCAGCACTCGAAGACAAAGCACATTCAGATTCGTCATCATTTTCTTCGTGACACATTCAGATGCGTCATCACTTTTACTGCACACCTATTGAGGAAACCAAGAATGAGCGCAAAGTACGCATTCAGAAGATAGAGAGGAGATGGGCAAGAGAATGGAGGGAGTACAGATATGTCACTCCTAAGTATATGAAGAAATTCGCACTCAATCCTCCATGCCCAAGAGCACCACTGGCACCTGGACAAACTGCTGATCCCACTAGCCTCAAGCGAGGTGAGGACTATCCTGATGAATGGGCCAAGCGCCAAGGCAAGTTGGCTAAGCAAGCCAAAGAAGCAGTGAGGAAATTCAATGAAGACTCTACTGCTGCTGCTGCCTCTGCTGAGGTCCTTGCTGTCAAGCCAAAGAAGGCTATGTCAAAGAAGCCTGCGCGCAAGCCAAGTGCTTCCTCAGCAATGCCCTCACGGCCAAAATCATCAAAGCCCTCACGGCAAATTCCTCATGCTGCTCCTATTCCTCCAAAGTCCTTAGCTCCTCCGCCAAAGACTTCAGCTGTTCTGACCAAATCCTCAGCACCTGTGCATCTCGCTTCGTGCCAAAGGACTGCCCGCATCTCCATTGCCTCAGGTGTCTCAGCTAGTTCCTCAGCTGCACCAAGTTCCTTAGCTGGCCCCTCACTGCTCAAGACAAAGGCCACTGCTGGACGAGGTCCACGCCCAAGTCCTCAAAAGAAGCAAGTCGCTTTCCAAGTGCCGTCTGATGAAGACGAAGCTGATGATGATGAACTTGCAGAAATCATCAGAGACAGGCAAGTCAGGGCCGCTAGAGCCAAAGGATCAGAGGTGCCACTGCTTTTGGATCCCAAGCTGATCCTCGACTACATTGATGATTGGCACAAGGACCCCAACACTCCCTTGCCTGACTTCAAGCTGACGCCTGGCCAGAGTCACATGCTGACCCACTTCATTCAAGAAGAAAAGTGAAAATTTGAGAAGGCCAGGCAGATCAAGAAAGCGCAGTACAAGACAGAGCGCTATCTGAAGAAAAACGTTGTCTCTATGACAATTGAAGAACTTGTCACTACTCAGACTGAGATTAAGAAACTCAGTGATGACTTTGAAGCATATCGTGCTGATTGGCTTGGAGCCAAGGTTCGTTTTGAGAAACTTGCGGATAACTTCACTTCCAATGTTGCAGCCCCAACGCAACAGGAAATTCCTCAGGCTGAAGCATCTGCTCAGCCTACTGAAGAAAATGCCAGCACCGCTGATGACAATCAGGCTGCTGAAGATAATGTGAGTTCCAGGGCTGATGACTGCATTCCAGCCGCTGAAGAAATTGCCAGGGCACCCACTAGTGGCGTGCCTGAAGAAACTGAAGAACTCAGGGCAACTGCATCAATTGTGCCTAAAGAAGATCAACCAGATTCCTCAGCTGCTCCTGCACCAACTTCACCTCCAATCCTTCCATCTGCATCAGATGTGAAGAAGACCCACGCTGCAGAGTGTGCTGCAGTGAAGAAAAGGAAAGCATCAGCTGCTTCAGATTCTTTAGATCCGAAGAAAACGAAGCCTATGACAAGCTCATTTGCAAATCCGATTGATGTTGTTCCCATCTCAACCAGGCCATCAAAGGACCTCGTTCCCTTTGATGAAGAATATGTGATCCCCGACGGATCTGATGATGAAACTCCTTCTGCTGCTTCGTCTGAACCAATCGATGAAGAAATTGAAGTGGATGATATCCCTTCAACACCTATCATCTCCTCGCCTATGCCTCAGTTCACAGCTGAAGAGGCTGGCGTTGAAGAAATGGAAGATGAAGATGTGGACATTGGCTGCTCCACACCTGTAATCAGTTATGAATTCTGGGAAAGTCAACATACAAACTCTCCAATGTTCACCCCTCTACAGCAAATTCCTCAGTCCCCCACACAAAATGTTCACATGGGCTCTGAAGAAACTCATCCCACTGCATCTGTGCATGAGGAAATTCCAGCCACTAGCGCTGAAGAAACTGCTGCTGCTGAACAACCAACGACGCAGACTGCCACTGAGGAGGAACCAGAAATTCCTCAGCCTGAAGAACCTGCGATTGAGATTCCTGAGGTCGTGATGCAACTCACTGACACTCCTCTGCCGAAGCCAAAGGACCCATTCTCACGCAAGCAAAAGTTCAAGGCGGATGATTTCTTCGGCGAGCACGTATTCTTCGAAGATTACAACCCATATGACTCTGCTCGCATTAGGAAGAGGCATTTTTGGACTGCTAGTCAAGCCAATTTCTATTCCTCAGTGATGTTCAACAAGGAGAAGATTTTCTACCATGAGCATATTCCTCACGTGGATATGGAATCTCTGTCGTGCTTCCCACCAGTCCTTAGTGTTCTTCACGACGCTGGGCTGCTCAACTTTTGCTCTGACATCTGTGGTTGGAATGAAGAACTGATTCTTCAATTCTATGCAACGCTGCACATCACCGGAGATGCTGAAGATGTGAATTCATGGGTGTTGGACTGGATGTCTGAAAACACTCACTACACTGCACCAGCCTCTGAATTGCTTCGTGCTCAACCACTCAGTCCTCCCCTTGAAGAAGCTCGCTGCATCTACAGTGAACCTAAGCTCACACATCATTACATGCAGGTGCTGATGAAACCTTTGAAGCCAGGTCACACACCAAGAACCAAATTCCTCGTGAAGGAATTGTTATACGTGCCCAGAACTGTCTATCATATTCTTACGAGGACAATCAGTACTATCAAAGGCCACGACTCATCTGATGGGGAAATTATTGGCATCATGAAGAATCTGGTATTCAACATCGTTCATGGCATTCTTGTCAATTATCACGATTTCTTCATGAGGACTATGGCCAATGTTGCACTGTCTCCGTTTGAGCTGAAGCCTTATGCACCTTGGATCATGAGATTCCTCAGGACAAGGTCTTCACTACAAAGCTGATTTCCAGAATCATCTCAGCTACTTGCCCCCAATTGAGGTCCTCAAGCAGACATATTCCTCAGTTGATGGAAAGGGCAAGGCACCAGCTGTAATTGATGAAGGCATTCGTCCATTGGATGGACAGTTTCACAAAGCTGCATCTTATTCCACCAATGATGACTCTGCCACACATGACTCTGCCAATGCACCCAAGTCCACTCCTCAAGCCACTGCTCCGCGCGTGATGACTGACCGTGAACTTCTACTTAGTCTTCACCAGAAGGTGGATCAAAATCACAAATGGGTTAAGCGTCAGTTTGGTTCACTTCTTCACAACATGACTGCCACACACAATGCAGTGAAGAAAAACCACCACTACCTCCATCAAGTCTTCGGTCGCACCTGGGCAATCCTGTCACATCTATATGGTGAAGAAGGTCTGAAGAACATGGGTCTCAAAGAAGATTTTGACTGGTCTGCACCTCCACCGAAGAAATTTAAGAAGGTCCGAGTTCCTTCTCTGGTGGCCAGCTGATTTTCTTCATCACGCGACACTGATGAACATGAAGATTTCGATGACACTGCGGCATGCCCTACAGCAACCAACGACCCCAACAACGCTGGCGCTCCTTCATCAACATGATTATCTTCACGGGCGTTAGTCCTCATTTTCGATCCTTTTGGTCATTCGATGACAAAGGGGGAGAAATATGAGTTAGTCTTCAAGCGGGTCTACTATATGGGCGTTTTTTTGCTAAGTTACAACTCTCGTTCTTCTGAAACTTTATTGGATCGAGTTGTAATCTTAAACCCAATGGTGCTCTGATACTTTTGATGCACTGTGCTCTGATACTCTTGATGCACTATTCTGCATGCTTATTCCTCGTTAATATTATTGCATGCATGCTGAATTTCATCAGGCACCATATTTCATCATACATTTCAAATTCTTCATATTATATGTTAAATGCGTGTATGAATTACAAGATATAGGGGGAGATCTCCATGATTCAACTCTTCAAGTGTGCATTGCTTCAAAAGCAAATTCCTCACTATGCACATCTCCAGGGGGAGTTCTTCTATATCTTGCAATCAAATTCCTCAGTATCAGTATTTACACTTCATATGTTTATCCCCGTTGAAAACTTAACCTATATTGTCATCAATCACCAAAAAGGGGGAGATTGTAAGTGCATCTAGTGCCCCTTAGTGATTTTGGTGTATTGAAGACTTATAGGTTAAGGGACTAATGCGTGTGTGAGTGTACACAGGTCTATAAGTCTATGAGGAGTTTGATATTTACAGGAAAAGTCGACCCCTAAAAATGAATATCTTCGACTGAAGATTTTGGTATTTCTGAAGACTTTCATGAAGACTTTGAAAGTGAAGAAATTGGTCTGTCCGTGAAGAGTTGATATTCATGCGAGAAATATGAAGCTTGAAGACTTTCGTGTTCATAGTTTTGTTTTTATCTTTCTTGAGTCATAGGAAACACCGTACTGTTAAAGGGGGTCGAGGAAATACTAAGGAAAAATTTCCATGTGATGCTCAACTCAAAATCCTACACCTACCAATCCCTTCGAGTGAAGCCATTGGAAATCTCATACAGTTCAGTCAATTTCTTTAGTGACAGAGACGAAGTTCTTCTGGTCTCTGAGGAATTTGTCCTGACTGAGGAGTTAGGAATTCGCCAGTGCGGATTGCCTACACAGTGAGGAACATGATAGCCCTGAGGATTTTTCTACTCAAAATTCCGACCGTTGCTGTGCTATGTGCCAGCTGTCCCAAAATATCTATCCACCTAACGGTCATATCATTGAAGGGAATTTATGTCTTATCATGTCGGGCTGCTCCCTAGGCTATAAATAGCCACCCCCTACAACCACTAGCTGGTTGGCTGCTCCGAGAGAAACTGACACTTGTCATTTGAGAGCAACCCATCCTCCGAGGACTTTGAGCGAAAATAATCAAGTGAGAAAAAACCAAAAACCTAAAACCCAAACACCTACAAACCCCAAGTGATTGAGCATCACTGAAGAGATTGATCCTGAGTGGATCCGACGCTTGTTACCTTTGAAGACTGTGCTTCTTCCAGACGGCTAGGCGTCATGGTCTAGAGCATCCAAGAGGAATTGTGGATCGCTGAGTGACCAAGTTTGTGAAGGTTTGGAAGTCGCCTGAAGACTTACCACGAGTGATTGGACGAGGTCTGTGTGACCTTAGTTAAAGGAGAATATGGTGAGGACTGGGTTTCTTGGACTAAGTGTCCTTGACTAGGTGTCCAGGACTATGTGTCCTCGAGTTTAAATACTCAGCCGCTCCAACCAGACGTACAACTGAGACAACAGTTGGAACTGGTCTACCAAATCATTGTCTTCACCAAGCTTACTGGTTCAATTTCCTCAACTCTTCCATTTCCTCATAACTGTGTTGTATGTTTGTTCATATCTGTGTTTGAAGACTTTGACTGAAGACTTTCTCAATTTCCTCAGTTCAATTTCTTCAGTCTGTTTGTCTTCATCCTGTGTTATCCTGTGATTACGCTTCCTGTACTCTGTGCCTCTCTTCATTTCATCATGATGACTATGCTTGTATTCTGTTGTGTTTACTTTTGAGTACTTATTCCGCTGCTAGTAGTTCTTCGCTAAGGAATTTCCTCACCAGCAAATTCCTCAGTGAAGAATTTCATAAAAATCGCCTATTCACCCCCCTCTAGTCGATATAACGCACTTTCAGTAACATACCATCGACAAAGGGATCAACGTATGTTGTTATGCGGTTTGACCGATAAAGATCTTCGTAGAATATATAGGAGCCAATATGAGCATCCATGTTCCGCTAGTGGTTATTGACTGGAGACGAGTCTCGGTCATGTCTACATAGTTCTCGAACCCGTAGGGTCCGCACACTTAACGTTCGGTGATGATCGGTAATATGAGTTTATGTGTTTTGATGTACCGAAGGTAGTTAGGAGTCCCGGATATGATCACGAACATGATGAGGAGTCTCGAAATGGTTGAGAAATAAAGATCGATATATTGGATGACTATGTTTGAACTTCAGAAGGGTTCCGGGCAAGTTCGGACAAATAGCAGAGTACCGGGAGGTTACCGGAACCCCCCGGGGGAGTGTAATGGGCCTATTGGGCCTTTGTGGAGAAGAGGAGGGGCAGCCAGGGCAGGCCATGCACCCCCTCCCCCTCTAGTCTGAATTGGACAAGGAGGGGGGGTGCCCCCCTTTTCCTTCCCCCTCTCTCCTACTCCTACTCTTGGAAGGGTTGGAGTCCTACTCCCGGTGGGAGTAGGACTCCCCTTGGGGCGCGCCTAGGAGGGCCGGTCCCTCCCCCTCGTCCACTCCTTTATATACGGGGGAGGGGGGCACCCCATAGACACCTCGGTCATTGATCTTTTTGCCGTGTGCCGTGCCCCCCTCCACCATAATCCACCTCGGTCATATCGTAGCGGTGCTTAGGCGAAGCCCTGCGTCGGTAGCTTCATGAACACCGTCATCACGCCGTCGTGCTGACGGAACTCTCCCTCGAAGCTCTACTGGATCGTGAGTTTATGGGACGTCACCGAGCTGAACATGTGTGGATCGCGAAGGTGTCGTGCGTTCGGTACTAGGATCAGTCGATCATGAAGACGTACGACTACATCAACCGCGTTGTCATAACGCTTCCGCTTACGGTCTATGAGGGTACGTTGACGACACTCTCCCCTCTCGTTGCTATGAATCACTATGATCTTGGGTGTGTGTAGGAATTTTTTTGAAATTACTATGTTCCCCAACACCTCTTCCCATTGGTCATCCAAGTTATGGTCTGCTGATCATCAGTGTGAAGTGGACAGAAGCAAAGAACTGAGCCACAATCTCTGGGTCAAAGTTCATGTGGAACGCGAGTAACTCCTCAATGCCAAACTGCTCCACTAGGTCTAGAGGCTCACCAAAGTATGCCCGGTTACTCTCCTTCTTCATGTGATGCATGTAAATCCACTTCACTGACACATAGGTGTTCTTCTTGGCCTTGATCATATCGAGGAAGATGAGATTCTGCTGCTTGATCCAAAACAAATCATTGCCCCTTGTGAGCTCCCTAGGGTTGACGTAGGGGTTGATCTTCCTTCGAATCGGAAACTCCCCTTGAGTCATATCATCCATGCCAACAGTTGGCTCCTTGGTCTTGGTAGCTGTGGACTTGGTTCTGCGTTGTGGGGCACTGGATCCCTCTGGAGCCTCTTGGTTGCGAAGGCGCTTTGAGCTCGTGTCACGGCTGTGATTCGAGCGCCGGACATTGGAACCGGAGCCACCACCTATGACACACAACACAAGCACGAGAAAAGCGAGAAGGATTATTGCAAAGACTAAGGCCAAAACCAAATGAAACATGTAGGAATGAGATTGGGAAGACAAAACAACGTAATTTTTAACTGCATGGCAGTACCGGGCCAGGGTGCGGATGTAAAAGTTTACAGCCGTGCTCTAGCCGCGGTAGTACTGTGCCGGGGGGGGCACGGTAGTACCGCGCCTGGAGCGGAAGTAAAATTTTACTGCCGCGCCCCGGTGGTAGTACCGCTCCAGCGGAGCGGTAGTACTGCACGGGGCGGGTCTCGAGCGAGCGAGCGGTAGTACCGCTCCAGGAGGAGTGGTAGTACCGCACAGAATCAACTCGCGCAAGAAACACATCTACGGATCTAGAAACCTCCACAAAAGTGGATCGGTACTACCGTTGACCAAAACTACACTGTTGCATCACACCAATTAGCATATCTACTGCACTAGCACTCTCCTACAATATCCTCTTGCAAAGATTTAGCCAAAAATCACACGAACTAGACATGCATCTCCCCAAGACCTAGAAGCACAAGAACGAGGCAAAAAGGAGAGGGACTTGGGGAGATACCGGGGTCCATGGTAAGAGGGCGAGGTGGGGAACGATCCCACCGGTCGGAATGCGAGGAGAGCGGCCAGAGACAGAGATCCGGCGAGGTCCTCCGACGCCGTTCTTGGGCAGGAGGGAGAGAGAGATGAAGTGGGGAAAAGAGATGAATGGGTATGGGGGAGTTGGAACTCCCCATGCCCACTACTAACCCCCACGCGCTTGCGACTACGCGGTAGTACCGCCTGGGCGGAAGTACCGCACACAGGGTGGTAGTACCGCTCTTCCAGCGGCAGTAAAAATTTACTGCCGCGATGGAAGTGGTAGTACCGTGCCTGGGATGCAACTATGCACGCACAGGACAACCCATCTCCTGCGGTAGTACCGTGGCTTGCCACGGTAGTACCGTAAACCCAAGAAAGTGCATGTTTCAACAAAAACAAAAAAACACGGCCTTTGCGATGCAACCTTCAAGCAACCAGACACGCAAGAGAGCACACACATGAGGCAACTCATAAAAACAACCGTGGCTCATGAGACGGCAAAATACAACAAAGATCAAACACAAAACAAAACCTCTCAAACGGAGAGGGCGGTGGCCGGAGCCACCTATGTTTGAGTCAATTGGTATGGCACCACGAAGAATTATCCTTGGGCCCATGACTAAAACTCGTCTTTGAAGCACAAGTACCATCAAAAATAGCGAATGTGAAAGAGTTGATCAATTTATGCATAATGGGGGAGGGAGAGTTCATCGAGAGAACAACACTCCCTCTATGTCCATGCCTACACCTAAACAAGACATCAAGATGAGTATGGTGGGGTGTGCAAGGGTTCAAGCCACATTGCTCGAATCAATGATATTTAGCTCATGCCTTAACTCATGAAATCTTGCTTCATCCAAGGGCTTTGTGAAGATATCTGCAAGGTTATCATGAGTGTTGATATAGTTGAACTCGATCTCCCCTCGCCTAATGTGATCCCGAATGAAGTGATACCGAATCTCAATATGCTTCGTCTTGAAGTGTTGCACCGGGTTGAGAGAGATCTTGATGGCACTTTCATTGTCACACCAAAGAGGCACTTTGTCACAAATGACACAGTAATCCTTTAAAGTTTTCCTCATGCAAAGAAGTTGTGCACAAAAACTACTGGCAGCCACATACCCCGCTTCGGTGGATGAGAGAGATACACAACTTTGCTTCTTAGAAGACCAACTCACCAAGGAGCAACCAAGAAATTGGCACCCTCCGGAAGTTGACTTCATCTCCACTTTGTATCCCACCCAATCCAAGTCCGAAAAGCCCACAAGGTTGAAGTTAGCTCCTCTTGGGTACCAAGAGCCAAAGTTTGGGGTATGAGCCAAATATCGAAAGGTTCGCTTGACCGCCACATAGTGGCTTTCCTTAGGTGTGGCTTGAAACAATGCACAAATTCCCACACTCAACATGATATTCGGTCTAGATGCACAAAGGTAAAGCAAGGAGCCAATCATGGAGCGATATACCTTTTGATCCACCACTTTACCATTGGGATCTATGTCAAGTTGGCATTTGACGGGCATTGGAGTGCAAGCCAGCTTGACATCACTTAGCTTGAATCTCTTGAGCATGTCTTGAGTGTATTTGGCTTGGTTGATGAAGGTTCCTTCTCTTCTTTGCTTTATTTCGAACCCAAGAAAGAACTTCGACTCTCCCGTCATGGATATCTTGAACTTCAAGGTCATGAGAGCGGCAAACTCCTCATTGAAAGCTTTGTTAGGGGAACCAAAGATAATATTATCAACATATAGTTGCCATACAAACAACTACCTTTGACCTTCTTAGTAAAAATAGTGGGGTCAATTTTCCCAATTTCAAACCCATGATCTTGCAACAACTCGGTAAGGTGCTCATACCACGCACGTGGGGCTTGTTTAAGGCCATAGAGTGCCTTATCGAGTTGGTACACGTGATTGGGGAACTCGGGATTCTCAAACCCCGGGGGTTGTTTGACATACACCAACTCATTAATAGGACCATTAAGAAAAACACTCTTCACATCCATTTGTTGCAACTTGAAGTTATGATGAGAAGCATAAGCAATCAACAAACGAATAGACTCAAGGCGAGCAACGAGAGCGAAGGTTTCACCGTAGTCGATACCCTCGACTTGGGAGTAGACTTGTGCCACCAAACGAGCCTTGTTTCGAATGATAATCCCATGAGCATCTTGCTTTTTCTTGAATATCCACTTGGTTCCAATGACATTATGGTTCCCTGTTGGCCTTGGCATCAATCTCCAGACCTTGTTGTGCTCGAAGTATTTGATTTCTTCATACATGGCATTAAGCCAACCCGGATCCTCAAGCACCTCATGGACCTTTTGGGGATCAACAAAAGAAACAAACGCGTGACTTTCACAATAGTTTGCTAATTGTCTACGAGTACTTACCCCCTTTCTTAATCTTCCAAGCACATTCGTCATGAGATGATCTTTGGTAGTGAGCTTGGATGCAATCTTGGCGACACGATGCTCCAATTCCTCCTCAGGAGAGAGTTGAGGAGAGGTAACTTGATCATCTTGAGCATCGTCATGAGCTTGTTCTTGATCTTGAGCTTGCTCTTCATCTTGAACTTGCTCGGTGGTGAGAACTTGACCTTGGGCATCACTTGGTGGTTCACCACCATCTTGAGGTTGATCTTGCCCTTGATCTTGTTCATTTGGCTGAGGGCCTTCACTTTGTTCTTCGGAAGCGTGTGAGTCTTGGGTTAGTGATGGTTCTGTTGGCATTCTGGGAACGGGGGTCCCCAGACTTGCCTGCTTGCGGCCTGCGGCGTGGCTCAAAGGGGGGCCCAGCACGGCCCATCTTCATCAACACAGACCCAAGACCCTCGCGAGGGGCCAAGCCTCGCGGGGCGGACGACACGGAGCTTCCTCAGGCACGGCCTCACCAGGCTGGCTCGTGAGGAGGCGGAGAGATCAAGGCGGGGTACCTCACGAGGTGCCCGTGACGCAAGCCATGACGACCAAAGGCGCCAGGCGGGTGCCAGCCCGCGCAGTGTCCTCCTTTCCTCTTTGGTGCAAAGGGGGCAAGCACAGCCGCGGAGTACCGAGGCATCAGGAAAAGGTTGCCATTTCGGTGCAACAAGACCAAGACCAGGATGACTGCAAGACGGAGGTCATTGTGGAGCCCAAGACGGCGTCACCACCAGAGCTTTGTGCAGGCGAAGACTACTTTTGTCAGGATAGCTAGTACTAGCTGTCCCCCTTCAAATTAGCCCGCCATTGTTGGCTCCCTTCTCGCTCGATATTTGGGAAGAGGACCAGGGCCTCTATAAATAGGACTAGCCACCCCCAGAGGAGGGGGAGATGAAGAATTAGGGCATCAACAATCGGAGAGAGAGAGAGAAGGGTGACTGAACTCCTCCCAGCAGTTCATCGCCCCAGCCAAGAGTAGACCCTCGCGAGGCTGTTCTTCCTTGTATTGTTCATCATCATCAGCCCAAGAGGCAATCCACCACGCCACACACTGGAGTACGGTATTACACCACAACGGTGGCCCGAACCAGTATAAACCCTGTGTCTCTCGTGTTGTTCTTTCCATAGCTTAGATCTTAGCGAGGCGGAGCGGTGCAAGTAGGTAGGAGGCGAAATATCCGTGCGCACCCCAGTGTTCGAACCTCAAGGGTCTGCCGGAACCCGAAATCCGACATTTGGCGCGCCAGGTAGGGGTGCGCTGGAATTCATCTTCCACTACCCCGTTCTCCTCCGACCATCGCGCCCATGTCTGACGCTCGTCGGGCCCGCGCCGAGCGCCTGGCCGCTCTCGCTTCCCGCGTCGCCCAGACGGCCCCTGTCGGCGGGCGTACTCGCCGTTCCCCGTCACCTGCCGTCAACGCCGCCACCGGCCCGGCGGGGGACGAGCAGCAAGCATCGTCTCATCATCCGTCCGTGCGGCAAGATGGCCGCACCGCAACTCCCTCGCTCACCCCAGCTGGTTCTTCGTCCCGCGCGCTCCACGCACCCATGGAGGCTCGAGCTGCGCTCATCACGGCAAACGAGCTCCTGCGCTACCGTCCCGTCGACGACGTCTATGAAGAATGGCTCGACCGCGTCGCCGAGCTCGTCCGCGCCGCAGGGGGCTCTCCTGCGCCGTCCGTTCCGCTGCACCGCACCCCGCCCCGCACGGGCGACGAAGCTCCGGCGGCGCCCCGGCCGCCTCCTCCTCAAGAAGGCGCCATGGCTCCAAGGCGTGTGGCCCTTGGGCAGAACCCGCTCCGTCAGGTGCCAGCGCAGCAAGAGCAGAGCTGCCAGGAAATCCCTCGCCCGCAAGAAGCTGCCCGGGCACTCTCTGCTCCAGCACGTCGCGACCATGCTCCTGCTCCCGCACGTCAAGACCCAGCTGCAGCGCGTGGGGACATGCAAGACCAAGCTCTCCATCACCCAAGGTCTCCCGTGGCCACAGCAGGCTGCCGTGCCTTCACCACCGATCTGCTCTACATCGCGTGGCCCGGCAAGTTCAAGCCAGACCTGCCTCCTTGTTACGACGGCATGGCTGACCCCGTGGAGTTCCTCCAGCTCTACGAGCTGGGCATCGAAGCTGCCAACAGAGACGAGAACATCATGGCGAACTGGTTTCACATGGCACTCAAGGACGGGGCCCGCACCTGGCTCCTGAACCTGGCTCCAGGCACGATCTCCTCCTGGGACGAGATGCGCACCCGCTTCATCGCCAACTTCCAAGGTACTCGCGACCGGCCACCCGCCGTGAGCGACATGCGCCGCATCAAGCAACAACCCGGGGAGACCCTGCAAAAGTACATCCAGCGCCTCAACAACGCACGCCTCAAGATTCCCAAGGTGACTGAGGAGGCCATCATCTCAGCCTTCTCCGACGGCGTGCGCGATGTCAAGATGAAGGAGGAGCTGGCGATGCATGAAGACCTGTGCACTTCCTTGGAGCTGTTCAACTTGGCAACCAAGTGCACCAGGGATGAGGAAGGGCGTCTCTCCCTCCTCGAGCTGCCTGCCGCAGACCCAGAAGAGAAGAAGCCCAAGGCCAAGGATGTGAAGCGCAAGGGGGCTGCCGTGCTCGCGGCAGAACCAGACACCAAGCGGGGCAGAGATCAGCCCGAACCTTCCAGGGGCAGCCGGTATTGTCTGTACCACGACCTCCACACCCACAACACCAACGAATGCCAAGAGCTCCGAGCCGTGCGGGAAGGAAGGATCGGCCGTCGCCCCGACCGCGGTGACCGGGCCTACAGTCGAGGAGGAGGAAGGAACGCAGGACGCTGGGAAGACCGTGGCCCGCGCCAAGGGTGGCGCGATCAACCTGGCGAGGATCGCTGGCAAGACCCGCCTCGCAAGGGAGACTGGAGGGATCAGCCTCACGAGGATCGCCCGCAAGGCAACGCAGGCCTCCCTCCCCTGCCGCCGCAGCCAAGGAGAAACGAGGACCGCCACCAAGACGAGGGAGCTGGGGGCTTCCAGGAGCCGCGCGCGATCGCCTACATCCTGGGCGGGGCTCAGGCCCCTGCCTCTCAACGCATCTTCAAGCAGTTCGCCCGCGAAGTGAATACAGTCCTCCCCAGGCTTGAAGCCACGCGCCCTCTCAGGTGGTCGGCGTGCGCCATCACGTTCGACTCAGCAGATCAGCTCAAGTGTGCGGCTACAGCCGGATTCCTCGCAATGCTTTGTTCCCCAATCATCAGCAACGTGGTGGTCACCAGGACCCTCATCGATGGCGGGGCAGGGCTCAACGTCCTATCCGTGGAAACATTCAACAATCTCCAAGTGCCCTACAGCCAGCTTCAGCCAACCAAGCCTTTCTCCGGAATCACCGACGGCTCCACGGTCCCAATTGGGCAGGTCCGCCTCCCTGTCACCTTCGGGGCACGCGACAACTACCGCACCGAGCTCATCGACTTCGACGTCGCTCACATTCGCCTGCCGTACAATGCCATCCTTGGGTACCCAGCGCTGCCAAGTTCATGGCCATAACTCACCACGGCTACAATGTCCTCAAGATGCCAGGAAGTGGCGGAGTCATCACGGTGCCCTGTGAAGATAAGGACACGGTGTGTTCCCTGGAACGAGCCTTTCAGGCCGCGTCACTGGAAGACCCGGATCGCGGAAGCAGGAGCCTTCCCGAGACCGCCCCCAAGAAGAAGAAGACATTATCCGGCCCGGCCCCTCAGGAGGCAGGCCCCTCTGGGCCCGTGCCTGCCCAGGGGGAACCTCCTTCCATCGCATAGGAAAGCACGCCCGACGCCCTCCTCAGGCAGGGCTCGGGGGCTCTCCCCTGGAGGGCCACCGACCTGGCTAGGGTCACGAGGGTGGCGCTTGGGCACCACATGGAGGCGTGTTTCGAAGCACATTTCCCTCAAGGAGTAAGGAAAGGAGAGCCAGACCCTCAGGAGTTCGTCAGCAAGGCCATTCAGGAGCTACAGGAGTCAAGGGTCATGAAAGGCGGCCGCCGTCTACCAGCAGTGGCTCCCCATCCAGGCGAGGATGGTGGGCTGCGCGTCTGCATCGATATACCAGGGCTCAACCGAGTCGCCTCTCTGGAGCGCCTCTGGCCCTCACGAGTGGGGCGCTGCGGTGGTCCACCCCACAGCTACGTTCGCATGCCTTACGGCTTGCCGAGCGCGGCTGCCACGTACTAGCGCCTCATGAGGGGCATCATGGAGGCACAAGAGGCCAGGCGTTCCGCAGCCCTGGCAGAGATGGAGATGGTCCGCGGGGAGCCGCCAGCACCTCCGGAGCCTCCCGAGGCCCCCGGGCCTGGGGGCTCGTGAGGATCGGCTTCCGCAGCCCACCGAGTCTGCCATACCAACACCCCTTCGTCCTCAATGTCATCAGGTGACATCTTTCAAGTTTCACTTCTAGCTGGGAGCGCCCCCCAGGGATGCATTATTCCCAGGCCGCGTGGGTCCGTCCCTGCGGCATGTATCCCTTTTATTTCATGTTGTTAGCTTACCTTGTTGGGGGCGCCCCTCGGGCTGCATCATCCCCAAGTCACTCGGGCCAGACCCAGCGGCATGTATCTCATTTGCATTTATTTCCAGTTATGTGTTATACCCACCATGCTTGATTATTTGATGCCGGTCCACGGCACCTCTTCTTCTCCATGCCGACCACTTGCATGTTAAAGGGGGGGGGGGTACCTGAGCATCGCAACTCAGGGCTCTTACTGGCTCTCCAGCCCTCACCCTCTGGCCTTGTCCACGGCATCGTGACCTGGCATACCAGCGACGGCTGAGACCAGCTCGAGGGCCGGGACCCGAGGACGTAGAGTGCCGGCATCTAACCAAATTTGCAGGGACACATCACAAGATAAGGCCCAGTGCCAGGCGCAACCCGCCTAGAGGTAGGGCCCCATGAGTCCCGCGCTGGCCCACGGGTGCCTAGATACACCTCGCTAGGCCCTACCGTGCCAGCCACGTGTCAGGGCGGGGCTGTACACGCCCCGGGGGCTCCTCCCGGAGGGGGGCCCCCTCCCACGTACCAGTGGAAGCACCATGCTCCGCGCTGGCTGACGACACTACCGAGGAGCGGCTATGCCCGTACACATACAAAAGCGCTATGCTCCGCGCTGGTGATAAACAATTGAGGGTGGCCCCCGGGCCGCATCAACCTTAGGGAGCCCAGAGCTCGGTGTCTAGCCTCATCGTAACGCCTCCCCTCGGGAGTGCCGCGCGAGGGGACTGGGCACGGGGGCTGCGCCTGGGTCACGCCCAGACGCACGCCGCCCAGCCAGCCACCCCCCGGGCCTGGTTCGTCGCGCGTCTCTCCCCGAGCGGAGCCAAGGTACGAAGGCTGTTTGAGCGTCAAGGGGGACTCCTGAGCATCGCGACTCAGGAGCCTAACTGGTCGCGTAGCCCCTCACTCCTTGGCCCCGTCCTGGTTTCCAGTCGGGACTAATGCTGGGTGAGGTATGCGCGGGGCCGGGCTCTGCTGACGTAGAACGGTAGATCCACCCACATCACACCTCCCTACTTGCTGTTCGTGCGCCAAGGGGGACTCCTGAGCATCGCGACTCAGGAGCCTAACTTGTCACGTAGCCCCTCACTTCTTGGCCCCGTCCTGGTTTCCGTTCGGGACTAACGCTGGGTGAGGTATGCACGGGGCCGGGCTCTGCTGGCGTAGAACATAAGCAAGTAGGAAGGAAAAGTGCAAATTTCAAGGAATTCAAAAGCAAATATCACAGTCCACACTGTTGTCTCAATGCCAAACGCAATTTTAAACGCCTCCCTGAGGCATGATACATGTGCAGGAATTAAAGGCAGGACAGGAGCCACAACGGAGTCACTTGTCGGCGGTGGAGCAGCGCGGAGTGGGTTCGCCTCATGGAGCAGTGGGGTCGGCAGCGCCTTGCTTCGGCTTGGTGCTGAAGGCCAGGAACTTCCCCAGCAGAGCCTCCGCGCGATCCTTCACGGCCTCGGCAGCGGCAGCGGCATGCTCGCCGCTTACTGGCTCCAGCAGGACGTCAAGGTCGACGTCGGGATCGCGAAGGTAGATGTGGGTGAGGACCCGCGTCAGCGCTGCAGAAGACAGGACACGCGCCTCGGCCTCGGCCGTGGGGCCAAGGCCAAGGGCGACATCTTCAAGAGCGCGAACCAGGAAGGGAAGCAGCTTGGCGGGGCCGTCCTCGGCGCCGGCCAGCGGGCTCTCCAGGCCGCTGTCGTAAAGCGTCCTCAGTGAGGAGCGAGCCTTCGCCTCCATCTCCGTGAAGGCCACGCGTTCCTCAGCAAGAACCAGGGCCTTGTCGTCCAGCTCGGCCATCCTCGTCCCCAACTCCTGCTCCAGCGCGCCTAGGCGGTCGCGGCGCTTCTTGAGCTTGACCTCCCTCTCCTTGACGGCCGTCTCGCGAGCCTTCACGCCCTCTTCCTGCTCTTGGCAAAGGCGGGCCTCTTTCGCGAGCTGGTCCCGCAGGCCTTGCAGCTCATCCTCTAGCGCCTTGCAGCGACCACGGACGTCGACCACCTCCCCCAGGGCTGCGTCACGAGCATCCTTTGCCTCAAGGACGGCCTGCTTCTCCTCATCGCAAGCCGTCGAGGCCTGGACTAGCGCCGCCTGAATCGAAGCGTCAGAGCGAACCCATCCTGAAGCCAGCTCCAAGCGCCCGGCCACCAAGCGAGGGCCGGTGCCAAGAAGATCCTGCCGCAGTCGGTCCAGCTCAGCAACAACACGATCCAGAATGGCAGAAGGAGTCGGAGAGACAGCAGCCGGTGGAGTAGGAGGAGAAGGCGGCTGCGCGGCCACAACATCCTGAGGCGGAGTCTGCTGCGCCCCAACGGCTGTAGTGGCGGCGGCAGGCAAGGACACCTCAGGAATCACTTGGGCCATGGGGGCCGAGCTCGCCCCAGCCGGCTCAGCCAGGCCTCGCAAGGACGACCGGGCAGGAGGAGCCCGTGCGTCGCGATCACCCTCCTTCGCGGGCAGAGGTGCTACCACGGATGGAACCTCACGAGCTCCCTTCGGCTTCTTTGCTGCGGGCGCCAGCCTATCCAAAATATGCGAACGTCAAGCCCCAGAAGCAGAACAAGAAATAAAGACAAGAATCAAACGCTTACGGGTCGTCGCCAGTGAGCTCGAGCGGCCTCCGGCCAAATTTGAAGCCTGAAAGCCGGCTGGAAGGGTCAACCTCGGGAAACTTGGAGGCGGAAGGTGCGTCTGCGGTCCGCCTCGGGGCCGGGGCAGACCCGCGGGAGATTAGCCCGGTCCTGTCCTTCTTCGGGATCGGGGGCAAGCTCCCGCCGTCCTGCTCGTCGTCATCCTCGTCGTCATCACTCGGAGAGAGGCGGAGAACGCGGGACCTGCGACGGGGGAGGGGAGCCCTCGACTCTCCGTCAGTCGCTTCGGAGTCACGCCCTTTTTCCCGCTCCCCTCCTTCCTCCTCTTCGCTGGAGTCGTCGGAGGGCACGTCCACCAGTTCCTCGGGAGTTTCCATGGGCACGGGCCCATCCCCGTTGAAGACGGGCATGGACTCCACTACCTGCTCCCAGTCATCGCGGAGGAACAAGGGAGTAGGAGCGCCCTCCAACCTCGCCCCATCGCCCCCGACCAGAGATTGGAGGACCGCAGCCATATCTCCGTCGGCCAAGGCCGCGGGGTTTGGATGGGGCCTCCACATCGGAAGTGAGTACTGCCGAAGCGGAGCCAGCTGGTGCTCCAGGAATTCCCTCAGCAGCGATGCGCCGGTCAGCATCGTCGCCACCATGTTGGCCGGCCTCAGATCCGCGTCCATCTTCTCCAACACCAGCTTCGCACGGGGGTCCGCGAGCTTCGCTTGACCCCAATCGCTGGAGCTCGTGGGCTGCTCCATGGGCAAGATCAGCCGAGGGTGGATGCGCCCAGCATCCGCCAAGACCCACTTGCTCCTGAAGCCCTCAATCCTTTTCCCGGGGTTCGAAATGGCAATGGCGCCACCGTACGCGATGAAGCTCGCGCACGCGGAAGCTGGACCGCGAGAGGTCCGGAGGTAGAAGTAGTGGCGCAGCAAGGCCACTGAGGGCTGCACCCCTACATGAGCCTCGCAGTAATAGGCAAAGATTGCCAGGAGAAGGACGGAGTTGGGGTGGAGATGCAGAGCCTGTAGCCTGTAATGGCGGAGGACAGAGAAGAAGAACTCGGAGAAGGGAGGCACCAGGCCAGCAGCAATGGCGCTTACGAAGAACGGATAGAAGGTGCTCCCTTGACCCTCAGGGGTGGCGGAGCCGGCGTTGAAGACCTTCGCCCCGTCGATGCCCCGCGCCGCCGCCATCCGGCGCAACCGGGCGAGGCTCGCCTTCGACACGTTTGGCGAGTCCAGGGCAGACGAGTACCAAGCTACGGCTGGGGGCTGACGAGGCGCCATGGCTTCCTAGGTCTCACGGTTAGAGTAGATCTGGAAATTTTGGAGGAATGAAGGAGAGGCGCAAGAATGGGGATCTGAGCAGCAACCAGAGAAAGCGAAAAGCAAATCCTAGGCAGATGCCGCTCCTTTATCAACTCGCGCGGTTGCTAAGGCGCCCACGTCCAATCAACCGCCACGCGGCGCCCAAGGCCGCAGGCTGTTAGGGCCTGCGGCGCTTCGCTCTTGCCCTTCCGCCTCCCTGCACGGCCAAGTCCGGGCGCGCCTCGGGCCCGGGGGCTACTGTCGGCGTTCTGGGAACGGGGGTCCCCAGACTTGCCTGCCTGCGGCCTGCGGCGTGGCTCAAAGGGGGGCCCAGCACGGCCCATCTTCATCAACACAGACCCAAGACCCTCGCGAGGGGCCAAGCCTCACGGGGAGGACGACACGGAGCTTCCTCAGGCACGGCCTCACCAGGCTGGATCACGAGGAGGCGGAGAGATCAAGGCGGGGTACCTCACGAGGTGTCCGTGACGCAAGCCATGACGACCAAAGGCGCCAGGCGGGTGCCAGCCCGCGCAGTGTCCTCCTTTCCTCTTTGGTGCAAAGGGGGCAAGCACAGCCGCGGAGTACCGAGGCATCAGGCAAAGGTTGCCATTTCGGTGCAACAAGACCAAGACCAGGATGACTGCAAGACGGAGGTCATTGTGGAGCCCAAGACGGCGTCACCACCAGAGCTTTGTGCAGGCGAAGACTACTTTTGTCAGGATAGCTAGTACTAGCTGTCCCCCTTCAAATTAGCCCTCCATTGTTGGCTCCCTTCCCGCTTGATATTTGGGAAGTGGACCAGGGCCTCTATAAATAGGACTAGCCACCCCTAGAGGAGGGGGAGATGAAGAACTAGGGCATCAACAATCGGATAGAGAGAGAGAAGGGTGACTGAACTCCTCGCAGCAGTTCATCGCCCCAGCCAAGAGCAGACCCTCGCGAGGCTGTTCTTCTTTGTATTGTTCATCATCATCAGCCCAAGAGGCAATCCACCATGCCACACACTGGAGTAGGGTATTACACCACAACGGTGGCCCGAACCAGTATAAACCCTGTGTCTCTCGTGTTGTTCTTTCCATAACTTAGATCTTAGTGAGGCGGAGGGGTGCAGGTAGGTAGGAGGCGAAATCTCCGCGCGCACCCCAGTGTTCGAACCTCAAGGGTCTGCCTGAACCCGAAATCCGACAGGTTCCACTTGAGTGGAACATTGTCCTTCTCCTTCGGCCACAAGGGATTCCTCAATGGGTAGGATATGACCAACACCCATTCTTCTTATGGCTTGGGGAGGAATTTCATCACCTACATCACAAGTACCACTTTGCTCCACTTGGGATCCATTATTCTCATCAAACTCCACGTTACACATCTCCTCAATGAGTCTGGTGGACTTGTTGAGGACACGGTAAGCATGAGATTTGTAGCATAACCAACAAATATGCCCTCATGAGCTCTAGCCTCAAATTTAGAGAAACGAACACCTTTCTTGAGAATGAAACACTTACACTCGAATACCCAAAAGTACTTGAGGTTGGGCTTGTTGCTGCTGAGTATGTCATATGGAGTCTTGTTCAAGCCTTTCAGGAGATAGAGCAGATTGGATGCATGACAAGCGGTGGTGATGGCTTGGGCCCAAAAGTTGTATGGAGACTTGAACTCCGCCATCATGGTCCTTGCCACATCCATCAATGTCCGGTTCCTCCTCTCCACTACACCATTTTGTTGACGAGTTTAAGGTGCGGAATATTGATACTTGATCCCCTCATCACTAAGAAACTCATCCAAGGTGTAGTTCTTGAACTCGGTGCCATTGTCACTTCTTATCATAAAGATCTTTGCATTGTGTTGACGTTGAGCTTCATTTGAAAAGTCGATGACGGTTTGTTGGGTCTCACTCTTCCTCTTGAATAAATATACTCAAGTGTATCTTGAATAATCATCAACAGTCACCAAGCAATACTTTCTACCCCCAAGACTATCAAAGGATGTAGGTCCAAAGAGATCCAAGTGAAGGAGCTCCAAGGGCCTCTTCGAGTAGATGATAGTCGTGGGAGGGTGAGCCTTCTCATGTAGCTTTCCTTCGATACAAGCACTGCAAGCACGATCTTTGGCAAAACTAACATTTGTTAGTCCACAGACATGGTCCCCCTTGAGAAGACTTTGCAAAGATCTCATATTGACATTGGCTAAACGGTGATGCCAAAGCCATCCCACGTCAACTTTAGCCATTAGGCATGCCGCGGTCTGCTACCTCTTAAGCATGCGTTGGTTTTCCCTTGAAGAGGAAAGGGTGATGCAGCAAAGTAGCGTACGTATTTCCCTTAGTTTTTGAGAACCAAGGTATCAATCCAGTAGGAGGTAACACACAAGTCCCTAGTACCAGCACAAACAAACAAGAACCTCGCAACCAACGCGATAAAGTGGTTGTCAATCCCTTCGCGGTCACTTACGAAAGTGAGATCTGATAGAGATAATAAGATAAATATTTTTGGTATTTTTATTGTATAGATTGGAAAATAAAGACTGCAAAATAAACAATCGTAGAAATAGCAAGTAGACAGGAAAATAATATGATGGAAAATAGACCTGGGGCCATAGGTTTCACTAGTTGCTTCTCTCAAGATAGCAAATTCTATGGTGGGTGAACAAATTACTGTCGAGCAATTGATAGAAAAGCGCATAGTTATGAGAATATCTAGGCATGATCATGTATATAGGCATCACGTCTACGACAAGTAGGCCGAAAGGATTCTGCATCTACTACTATTACTCCACTCATTGACCGCTATCCAACATGCATCTAGAGTATTAAGTTCATAAGAACAGAGTAACACATTAGGCAACATGACATGATGTAGAGGGATTGTCGGAGTAAATAGCCATGGGTAGCCTAGCCGGCTTCCCCTGGCCCTTCTCAAAAAATTACGAGCCCGCCCGGCTCTCAAGAATCCAAGACATGGGGCCGCCTTCCCCTTGCTGACTGTCACCCAGGCCGGCTTTCGGAAGGCGGTCCGACTTTAGCCCTCATGAGAAGGCCGACTCCAAGAAGCCGGCCATGAGAAGGCCGACTCCAAGAAGCCGGCCATGAGAAGGCCGACTCCAAGAAGCCGGCTCCCATAAAGCGGTCGAGACCGTACCCTCAAAGTTTGCGCCCACCTAATGGCGGTGTGATGGGGCGTGGCTACAGTGAAGCCTGCCACTCCTGAATCCCGGAGCACGCCTGGCACAGTGCGCCGTACGGAGTAGGCATGACCCGTCCGGCGCAGCACTGTTGCCATGTTGACTTTGGTGTCACCCACGACGGGCCGCCGGCGTGGCCCACAGATGGTGGGCCCCTTTGAGCAGAGAGATGCCCGAAGGCGGCCACGCCTCCAACCAGTCGGCCCAAGACAGAGCCGGCTCCCCGCAGCCGGCTTGCCACCTCCCTCGAAGAAGACGCCCCATTAAGGAGACAAGACGCGGTGAGGCTACAGCGATCGCCTGACAGGCAGCGGTACTGTAGCCGCGTTTACCACGACGAAGCCCACGTCAACAAGATGGAGCCACAGTAACCAGCCGCCGACCAGGCCCTGGACAGTGGGGCCTGCCTGTCGACCAAGGGGCCGGCAGCCAGCGGGACCCACCAGTCGGCGGGCCCCAGCAGCCGGCGCAGAAGCCGGCGAGCGCAGTCACAGACGGCCGGGCCCCACGCCCAGTCGGATTACCATTGTACCCCCGGGGGGTAGGCCTATATAACCCCCCCGGGGCACCCATGCAAAGGGTTGGACCCCCTGCTAGTTCTAGACACCACACAAGGAGAAGACGCAGGCTAGCTGTGCCCTTCTTCCTCCTCCCACCAAACAGCTCAAGGAGCGTTGTGTAGCTACTTGATTCATCTAGTGAACATGCGGAGACCCCGCAGAGCAGTAGTAGGGGTGTTATCTCCACGGAGAGCCCCGAAGCTGGGTAAGATCCGCCGGCGTGCATGTCTTCGCCTTATCCCGTTTCCAGGCACCGGCGATGTCTTACTGGCTCCCACAATGATAAGCCACCAGTTGGCATATGTCGCACCTACCACCCGACATTTGGCGCCCACCGTGGGGTTTCCGGTGCACCGTCGTCCGGAGACCTATTCTGGACGGGAACCCTATTCCTCCCCCGCGAGCGTAGCCAGCCCGGCACGCCCGATGGCGCTTCCCACGACGCGCTGCAAGGCGTCGCCAGCATCTGCGCGGCGAGCAGCCTCGCCGACCTCCTCGATGAAACCCTCATCTCCGACGAGCTCGCCTCCGATGCGGGCACCGACCACCTCGCCAACCTTCTCGGTCAGCTCCATGTCTCCAGCGAGCCCGCTGCGGACCTGGAGTCGGTTAGCTCCACCGATCCGATGCCTGTCGACTCCGACACGGCCTCGTTCGACACCTTCCCCACCAACGTCACGATCTACAACGACCCGCTTCCTCGAGCCGACGGCTGCGACGCTGCCACCACTGAAGTGATGGTTGTCGGCCACGGCGGCCCGGCCGACGAGAGCGCCCACGACGCCCCGCACGCGGCGGCCCACGACTTGTTCACCCCCCTCCCGGCTAATGCCGACGACGAAGCGCGGGAGGCACGCCGCCTCGCCCTCCTCGCAGAGGGCCGGAGGATGGCTTCCGTAAGACGCCTCACTGAGGCCTATCAGCGCGAAGCTGACCGCGCCGCCTTCGGCACGCCGGCCCCGTGCCGGCCAAGGCGGGCCGGCCTTGTCAAGCAACGCGGCGCTGTCATCGCCGACACGCTGGGAGTCGACCGCCCGGTCTATGCCACTCCGCTCGAGAACTTGTGTGCCGCCCAGGCGGCCGTAGACGAGTTGGACGGCTTGGAGGCCGAAGACCTCCCCCACATGACCCGGCGCATCCAGCAACTGATTGACGCAGCCGCGCAGCGACATGAAGCAGATGCCCACGCGGGAAGCCCTCCCCCGCGCCGAGATCACGGTGCGACGTCCCAGACGCCGGCTACGAGCGACACCCGCGCGCGGCGCGAGAAAGAGCCGGCTGCCAGCCGTAGCCGGACCCGAATCTCCATCGAGCGAGACGCGGACGGCCATCCCCGAGCCATGGAATGGCGGGGCAACCCGCCTCTGCCTCGACCCCGTGGAGAGAGATATCCCACCCCGCCGCCAGTGGCGCACCCGACTCTCGGCAGCCGACTGGGTCACCGCAAAGGAGTTGGCGAGAACGACGCCCGCCATCGGATCGACCGCCTGGCGCGATCCCTGGCATTGGAAGAAGAAGACGATGTCGGCCTGCCTTGTTTCGGCCCCCGCATCCGCGACGAGCCCTTCCCCAAAGGGTTCTCGCTCCCAAGAGACACGCCCAAGTACAACGGCTCCGTAAAGCCGGAAGATTGGCTGATCGACTACTCCACGGCGGTCAGCATAGCCAACGGCAACCGGCGTATTGCCGTGAAGTACGTGCCCCTCATGCTGCAAGGCACGACGCGAACCTGGCTCAACAGCCTCAAGCCTCTCAGCATCAACAGCTGGCTAGATTTCACCGAAGCTTTCATCCGCAACTTCACCAGCACCTACAAGCGGGCTCCCAAGCCCAAACAGCTCTCCTTGTGCGTACAAGGCCCCGCCGAGTCCACTCGTGATTACCTCACGCGTTGGGCCGAGCTCCGCAATTCTTGCGAGGGGGTGCACGAGGTGCAAGCCATCGAGTACTTCACAGCCGGATGCCGAGAAGGCACCCTCCTGAAGCACAAGCTCCTCTGCGACGAGCCGGCTACCCTCGACGAGCTTCTGGACATAGCAGACAAGTACGCCACCGCCGACTCCTCGATGAAGACCGAGCTTCGGGTAGACGCGTCCGGAAAGGTACTCAACCCGGCGCCCAAGACGCCGGCTGGGGATTCCGGCCGATACCCCCACTCGAACGACCACAAGCGCAAGGGCCCCGCGCCGCCTCCCGCCAGTCGGCAGGTGGCCACA
Organism: Triticum urartu; assembly: GCF_003073215.2. NCBI lineage: Eukaryota > Viridiplantae > Streptophyta > Magnoliopsida > Poales > Poaceae > Triticum > Triticum urartu. The sequence continues at coordinate 246,174,587 of NC_053028.1, read as the reverse complement.
GTCAAAGACGCGCCGCCTGAAGAGCGTCCGGCGCCCAAGAAACCCAAGGGCGGCAGGCCGGCTTGGCAGCCGGCTTTCTCCTACGAGCAAACTCTCGACGCCCCGTGGAAATTCCACAGCGGCGCGAAGCCGTCCAACCACACAACCCGGAAGTGCCATTGGCTCACCCGAATCTCTAAGGGCGAGGGGCTCGTGCCGCCTCCGCCTGCCGGCCTGCCGCCTCCGGCCCCGCCGCCTCCGGCCGCTCGGCCCGCAGTCGGAGCCGTGCACGACGAGTTCCCCGACGAGCAAGCAACCTACATCGTCTTCACCAGCCAGCCCGAAGACCGGTGCAGTAGGCGCCGAGAGCACCAGGAAGTCAGCGTGGTCGCTGCCAACCCTGCCGGACACATGCATTGGTCAGAAAAGCCCATCAGCTGGAGCTGGGCCGACCATCCAGAGGTGATGCCGTCTCCCGGCTCTTACGCTTGGTCCTGGAAGCTACCCTTGCAACGGACAGACGCGCCGCCCGTTTCTCCCGTGTGTTGATAGACGGCGGGAGCAGCATCAACATCCTGTACCGTGACACCCTGGAGAAGCTAAACGTCAAGACGAAGCAGCTCACGCCTACTCGGACAGTGTTTCATGGCATCGTACCCGGCTTATCCTGCGCCCCCATTGGCAAGATCAAGATCGATGTACTTTTTGGGGACAAGGAGCATTTCCGCCGGGAAGCGATCTGGTTTGAAGTGGTGGACCTGGAGAGCCCTTACCATGCATTGCTTGGCCGACCTGCCTTGGACAAATTCATGGCAGTTCCCCACTATGCATACCTCAAGATGAAGATACCAAGCACCAAAGGCGTCATCACCATAGCCGGTGATTACAAGAAGTCCTCTGAGTGCGCAGCAGCCAGCAGCCGGCTAGCCGAGTCCCTTGTGATTGCCGAAGAGAAGAAGATGCTGGACCGAGTCGTGGCCATAGCCGGCAAGCAGGCGGCCGTGTCCCCCGACCCCAAGGAGCATGATGGCAGCCGGCTTCATTATGGAAGTTTTCTTTCCAGAGTGGCTCGCCAACCCGGTCCTCGTGCTGAAGAAGAACAACAAGTGGCGCATGTGCATAGACTACACAAGTCTCAACAAGGCCTGCCCCAAAGATCCCTTTGCCCTGCCAAGGATTGACCAAGTGATAGACTCCACAGCCGGATGCGAGCTGTTGAGTTTCTTGGATGCTTACTCCGGATATCACCAGATAAAGCTGGATCCGGATGACCGTCTGAAGACCGACTTCATCACGCCATTTGGAGCCTTCTGCTACCTGACTATGACATTTGGCTTGAGAAATGTCGGTGCCACTTTTCAGCGTTGCATGTAGAAGTGCCTCCTCAAGCAACTCGGCAGAAACGCTCACGTTTATGTGGACGACATCATGGTGAAGACGGAGAAGCGCGGCACCTTGTTGGGAGACCTCAAGGAAACGTTTGAGAACTTACGCCGGTTCCAAATCAAGCTCAACCCCGAGAAATGCGTGTTCGGAGTGCCAGCCGGCCAGCTCCTAGGCTTCCTGGTCTCCAAACGCGGCATCGAATGCAACCCGGTGAAGATCAAGGCCATCGAGAGAATGGCGATCCCCACCAAGCTTCGAGACATTCAGAAGTTCACCGGGTGCTTGGCCTCCTTGAACCACTTCATCAGCCGGCTCGGAGAGAAAGCTCTCCCCCTCTACCGCCTCATGAAGAAGAGCACTCACTTCGAGTGGAACGATCAGGCCGACCAAGCTTTTCACGAGCTGAAGAAGATGCTGGCCACGCCGCCGTTCTGGCGGCGCCGACTGAGAAAGAGCCCATGCTTCTCTACATCGCCGCAACCAGCCGGGTGGTTAGCACCGTCATCGTAGTCCAACGCCCAGAAGAAGGCCGAGCCCAGCCGGTCCAGAGGCCGGTGTATTATCTGAGCGAGGTGCTGTCCGCCTCAAAGCAGAACTACCCGCACTACCACATGACGTGTTACGGTGTGTACTTCACCGCCAAGAAGCTGAAGCCCTACTTTCAAGAGCACCCCGTCACGGTCGTATGCACCGCCCCGCTGGCCGAGATCATAGGCAGCCGGGACGCATCCGGCCGGGTGGCGAAATGGGCCATCGAGCTGGCCCCTTACACGATCTTCTACCAGCCCCGCACCGCCATCAAGTCCCAAGCACTGGCCGACTTCCTCGTCGACTGGGCCGAGACCCAGTACCTGCCGCCGGCTCCCGACTCCACCCATTGGCGCATGCACTTCGACGGGTCCAAGATGTGCACCGGCTTGGGAGCCGGCGTCGTCCTTACCTCTCCCAAAGGCGACAAGCTCAGATACACGCTACAGATCCACTTTGCCACCTCCAACAACGTGGCCGAGTACGAGGCGCTCATACATGGGCTCCGGCTTGCCAAAGAACTTGGCATTCGCCGGATCCTATGTTATGGCGACTCGGACCTGGTGGTCCAGCAATCATCCGGCGACTGGGACACCAAGGACGCAAATATGGCGAGCTACCGCTTCTTGGTCCAACAACTCAGCGGATACTTTGAAGGATGCGAGTTCCTCCACGTACCGCGAGCCGACAACGAGCCAGCCGATGCCCTGGCTCGAATAGGCTCTACTCGGCAAGCAATTCCAACCGGCGTCGCTCTACAACGCCTCCTCAAGCCATCTATCAAGCCGTCTCCAGAGTCCGACTCCATCTTCGTGCCGCCTGACCCCGATGCGGCCGGGTCCGGCTCGAAGAACCAAGCAGCCGAGACTCCCACAGCCGGCTTGGGGACTTCGGCAACCGGCTCGGGGACTGCCACACCCGGCTCGGGGACTTCGGCAACCGGCTCGGGGACTGCCACACCCGGCTCGGGGACTTCGGCAACCGGCTCGGTGACTGCCACGACCGGCTCGGGGTCTGCAGTAGCCGGCCCGGGGACTGCACCAGCACAACAGCCGGCGGCCGACTCCAGCATCTCACCACCCAGCCCGCCCAACCTGGTGGCAGTAGCCACATTGGCAGTAGAAGAAGTCGCGGCTCCATCATGGGCTCAGTCCATCCTCAACTTCCTAATAAACCAAGACCTGCCGGCTCACGAAACAGAAGCAAGACAAGTCCAACGTCGAGCCGGAGCATACACAATCGTCAACAGAGAGCTCGTCAAGCGCAGTGTTACTGGAGTCCTCCAATGGTGCGTCGAGCAAGAGAAGGGCATTGCAATCCTCAGAGACATTCACCAAGGAGAATGCGGCCACCATGCGGCCTCAAGATCACTTGTCGCCAAAGCCTTCCGCCATGGTTTCTTCTGGCCGACTGCTTTGGATAACGCCAAAGAATTAGTCAAGCATTGCAAGGGATGCCAACTCTTCAGTTCCAAGCAACACATGCCGGCTTTGGCACTCAAAACCATTCCCCTCACTTGGCCCTTCACCGTTTGGGGAATGGACATGGTGGGCCCATTCAAGACGGCGCACGGTGGCATGACGCATTTTCTCGTCGCCGTGGACAAATTCACCAAGTGGATTGAGGCAAAGCCGGTCAAGAAGCTGAATGGGCCGACTGCCGTGACGTTCATCGCAGACATAACAACTCGGTACGGCGTGCCGCACAGCATCATCACCGACAATGGCACGAATTTTGCCAAAGGAGCCTTGGCACGTTTCTGCGCAGCCCAAGGTATCCGGCTGGACTTAGCATCCGTTGCCCACCCGCAGTCAAACGGCCAGGTCGAGCGAGCCAACGGCCTCATCCTCTCTAGTATCAAGCCTCGACTGGTCGTACCTCTGGAGCGCTCAGCCGGCTATTGGCTCGATGAGCTGCCGGCTGTCCTCTGGAGTCTGCGCACTACACCAAACAAGTCAACCGGCTTCACCCCTTTCTTCCTTGTATATGGTGCCGAGGCGGTCATCCCAACTGACATCGAGTTCGACTCGCCTCGAGTAACCATGTACACGGAAGCGGAGGCCAAGGAAGCACGAGAAGACGGCGTCGACCTGCTGGAAGAAAGCCGGCTGTTAGCCCTCAGCCGGTCTGCCATCTACCAGCAGGGTTTGCGCCGCTACCACAGCCGGAAGGTCAGGCCAAGATCTTTCCAAGAGGGCGATCTTGTGCTCCGGCTGATCCAGCGAACAGCCGGCCAGCACAAGCTCTCAACCCCTTGGGAAGGCTCCTTCGTCATTAGCCGAGCTCTAGGCAACGACTCCTACTACCTGATTGATGCACAGAAGCCGAAGGCACGCAAGAGAGACGACTCCAGCAAGGAGTCGGAACGACCATGGAACGCCAACCTCCTTCGAAGATTTTACAGTTGATGAAATGCAGTATGTATCACGCTAACTTTTGTATTAAGTACGAGACAATAGGCCCCCCGAGGAGGGCTCGGGGACTGCCATCTCTTATTTATGAATGAAAAATATCATGCTTATGACCTTGTCATGTCATTTACTTATTCCGGCCAGCACCGAGTTCGACTAGTCGGCTCGGGGACTGGCCGACTGGAGTTATGTTAGAAGTCCTACCCGCAGTCAGACAAGTAGTGTGCCGGCTCCCAAGCCTTCTCTTGCCAAAAGTGGCAGTTCGAAGAACCAGCTGTCCGGCTGGCAAGAGTTAAAGGCAGGAACGGGCGCCCACACGAAAAACGGCTAGGGACTAATGGATTAATATAACAAAAGCCGGTTTTTCTCCCACCGCCGAATGGCTACCAGAGTAGCCGGCCGGCCAGTTTCCATTCACTTCACTTTAATCCAAGAAAGCTCGAGTACTTGCCTCCCCAAAGAGGGAAGGCGGCAAAGGAAAAAGCCTAAGGATAAAAAGCATATGCGAATGGAAACCAAACATGCACATAATAATATTTACATAAAAAGACCTCCGAGAGGCCAGCATTCAACATAGTTTGGATACACCCCTAGTGGGTGGAACTGCGAAAACTTAACAAAGATTGTTCAAAAGACAACAAGCAGGAAAGATACAGACGGCAGGTTAAGCTGGCGGAGCGGCTGACGAGCCAGACTGGTTGGCGGAGACGGTCGTGCCGGTTGAAGGAGCGGCCGGCTGGCGAACTTTGTCTTGGTCGCCGCCTCCCGCAGAGGGCGCGCTTCCACGCGCCTCGTTGCTGGAGGCACTGTCGGCCTGAGGTTGGCCGGTTGTTCCACCAGCCGGCTCGACGTCTTCGCCGTCCTCCTCTTCGTCATCCTCGCCTTCGTTGCTGGAGGCAATCTCCTCCGCCGAGTCCTCATCCACCGCCGGGTTCAGCCCGAACCACTCCTCCCGCTGAGCAACACCGTCATCATCGATTTCGGGTGCGAAAACGCTGATGTCGGTGCACTCGGCGATCGTCGAAGCTCGCTGGGCGATAGCCGGCCTCACCTCCTCCAGCTCCGCGTCGGCCTCCATCCGCCAAGTGCGCAGCTGGTCCAGGCTCAGCCCTGGGTACCAAGCCCGAATGAACTCCAACGCCCGCCCGGCTCCGAGGCGGGCCGCCGACGCCTTCCAAGCCTCAAAGCGACCAACTGCGACCTCCAGCCAGTCCGCAGATCGGCTTGGGGTGCGGGGGATCGTCTCGCCGGGCCAGAGGGCAGCCAACACTTGCGCCCCGGCACGTTGGAGCTGGCGAAGCATCCGATGAGTCAGCTGCAACCGCGCCTGGACAGCCAGGAGCTGCTCCTCAAGTGTTCGGTTCGCATCTGGCGCGATGTTGGCCCCCGCCTGATGACGAGCCTCGCGATGGGCCTCAATGCTTTGGGCGGTGAAGGCGGAGTAGCCGGGGAAGTAGTCTGCAGCAAAAAACAAGTAGCAGCTCAAGATAAGCCAAAAAACCAGGCGGCAAGGGGCAGGAGAGGGCCGAGGAAGGCGTCATACCATCGATCAAATCCTCGATCCGGCCGAAGCCTTCATCAAGGGCTCGCCGGGTCTCAGACCAGCTCGCCGCCTCGGTCTCATACTCCGCCTTCAAGGCGGTTTCGCTATCCTGCGCCGCCTGCAGGGCCGCCTTGTGGCTCTCCTCTTGGTCGGCCAGATTCTTGGCTAGGCGATCCCGTTCCTGGACCAAGGCGGCGTACTCGGCCTCCTTGGTATGAAGGGCGGCCTTCGCTTCGCCGAGCTCCTTCCTCAAGTCGGCGTTGGCCCCTGAAGACAAAGAAAAAGAAAAACCAATAAGGAAAGAGTCGTCAAGAAAGATCCGACCCGACTGCGTAGCAGTCGGCCCGAATCTCGGGGACTACACCCAGTGGGTGCGCTGACGCACCCCCACAGGAGACAGACAAGATCGAGTACTTACTTCGGCTGTCAGCCAGGTCGTCGGTCCTCCGGCTCAACTCCCGAGCCTGGGAGTTGAAGGCGGCAGCACGAAGGTTGTGATATTCCTGAAAGTTCAGAAAAAAGCAAAGTAAGGTAGCCGTCGAGAAAGATCCGACCCGACTGCGCAGCAGTCGGCCCGAATCTTGGGGACTACACCCAGTGGGTGCGCTGACGCGCCCCCAAGGAAGAAATTAAGAAAGCAAAGCAGCCAAGAACGAAGGACTCACCCGGATGGTGGCTCGCGTCGACAAGAACTCCTGGGTGAACTGTTGCAGCAGGGCGGCCTGAGCTTGCAGCCGACTCCAGACCCCTTGGGCCGCCACATTCAGCTCGCCAGTCCCCCCGCTGGGAGTCCACTCGGACGTGGCAGTGCTGGCCGCCTCCAGATCTTCCGCCGACTGGCCTGCGCCCGCGACTCGGTGCAACTCCGGCGGAGCGGCGCCTCCCCTGCGCGCCGTCTCGTCGCCGGCTGCACCTCGAGGCCGGCTCTGTTCTCCGGCTCACCTCCGGTCGGCCCCTCTGGCGCCGCTGACGATTGGCCGCCTTGGCCCGCTCCGGTTGGCGCTGCTGGCGGCGCCCTCCTCGCGAAGGCCACGGGGTCCTCCCCCCTATCCATCAGCGGCGGGTCTTGGACGATCTCCTCCGCCAAGGGCAATGGGGTGTTGGGAGCTATGGCTCGGAGAGGAATGGCGAGCAGCGGAGGCTGGTTGCGCGAGCTTTCCGCCTCCGTCTCCGTGGTAGCCGCCTCCGTCTGGGCCTTGGCTGCCGCGTCGGCCTGCTCCCTCGCCGCCTGGGCGGCCGCCTTCTCCGCCGCCTCGCGCTCCTCCCGCGCTTCGCGGGCGTTCCACTCTGTGGCCTCCCTGAGATCGGCGCGGGGGTCCACGCGGTGGGAGCTCGAAGACCCTCCAGCCGGCCCCACGATGGAGCCGCCCGGACCCCGCTCAAGGGAAAGCGGCGCCCTGCCCAGCAAGCGAGAAAAAGTTAAGAAGAATATTCGAAGAGAAAGAGAATGGTGAAGGTCATGCGACCAGGCAATCGGCGACTTACGCTGAAACCGCCTGAGGCTGCTTCACCGCCTTGCGGAAGCGGGCCGCCTTCGTGGCCACCTCTTCTCGTTTTGTCGCCGCGGTGGAGGGCTTGGACTTCTTCGGCCGACTGCCGAAGAGGCCTGAAGCGGCCCGGCGCTTCTGCGCACCGCCGGCGGCCGATGCGATGGACGAGCCCGCGCCCTGATAGTCGGCCGCCGGCTGGCGACGCAGGGCGACTTCGGCTTCAGCATCGTCCGGCCAGTCCTCGAAGCTCGCGTTGAACCTTGAGCCTTCGGGCTCGGTGTTGTCCCCCACGACGGCGTCTTCCATGGCGGCCGCCCCCAAGTCCGGGTCGTCAACGTCGTCCACCGTGCGGTCGGGGGCATACTGGCGTTCAATCCCTACCGCCCCGGCCGGCGGCGGAAGAAGAGGGTTCTGCTCAAAAGAACCGACTGGTCAGAAGCCGGCCGTCACGAAGCCGGCTGACGACAAAAAGAAGATAGAGAGAGAAGCTTACCACGGACGGAGGATTGGCGCGAGAATATGGCGCCTTGCCGTATTGCCAGTCCCCGGCGAGCTTGCAGTTGGCGATGTAATTAACCATGAGTGCCACCTCCACGTGGGGCATTTCCCATGTGCTCAGCCGGCTTGGGTCGAAGCGGCCGCTCATCTGACACATCATATGGGGCCGGCTTTGGAGAGGAAGAATCCGGCGCTCCACGAAGGCGGCCACCAAGTCGGCCCCGCGCAGGCCTTCCGACTGGATCATCACCCGAAGCCGGGAGATGGCGGCGTTCCCGGCCGGAGACAGTGACCGGGACCGTAAACCCCACGAGGGCTGCCTCCCAGCCGGCGGGCCGGTTACGTAAGCCGGCAGGTTGATGTAGTCTCCTTGCTCGGCGACGTTCCTCACGTAGAAGTACGATTTTTGACAGACCTTCACCGACTAGATTAGGGGGATGGACGGGAATGGATTGTTCTCGCTCGCCCTCCTCATGGCGATGAAGGCCCCGCAGGGTGCGGGCACGCCGGCGACGACGGTGCCGAGTTTGCTCTGGAAGAACTCTCCCCAGAGCTCCAGCGTGGGGAGCAGCCCCAAGAAGCCTTCGCAGAGGGACACGAAGGCCGACAGCAGCATTACCGCATTGGGCGTGAGGTGATGCGGCTGGAGGTTGTAGAACTCGAGGAAGGAGCGCAGAAATCCGCTCGCCGGAAGGCCGAAGCCGCGCAGGCAGTGCGAGCGGAAGACGACCCGCTCGCCCTCCTCCGGCGCCGGCGAGATCTCCGTCTCCGGCGCCAGGCGGACCTGCACGAGGTTGGTGCCGGGCAGGTGCCGAGTCTGGCGGAGGAACTCCACATGGTCTTCATGGACGTTGGAGCCGTCCCACGAGCTTGACAACGCCATGGGAGCGAGGCGATGTAGAGACGCGGCGGCGCTGAGACGGGAGGCTGCGGCGGCAACAAGAGGAAGAAACGAGGATTAGGAGGGGCGGAGCGAGAGAGAGCGTGTGAACCTCTGTCGCTCTCCCTCCTCCCCCTACTTATAGGCTCGCGTGGCGGAGCCGAGGAGGCGCGGCGTGGGGAAGCGTGGGGATCGATCGTGCCCACTCCCCACGTCCCGCGATTATTGAGCCTTAACGGCGAAACAAAACTGCCTCGGGAAGGCGAGCAGCCCCTGTGGGCCACGGAAGATCCGCGCCCGGAACAAGGCTCGCGAGTGGCGGGCCCGGGCCTGCGGCGGCGTCCCGTCGCGCGTGTGCGCTCACAGGATCTCGCTGCCACATGGCCGCGGGAGAGCCCGTGGTCAGCACGCAGGTCCCCCCCTCCTCCCGCCTACAAGACGCGGGGCTCTCTGAAGTCGGCATATGCCCGCAAAGCCGGCTCTTCAGGATGGGAAGCAGACCAAGCTTCTCGTCCCCCTGCTCGCCTCGGAGCTCGATCAGCTTCGGGGACTACTGTCGGAGTAAATAGCCATGGGTAGCCTAGCCGGCTTCCCCTGGCCCTTCTGAAAAAATTACGAGCCCGCCGGCTCTCAAGAATCCAAGACATGGGGCCGCCTTCCCCTTGCTGACTGCCACCCAGGCCGGCTTTCGGAAGGCGGTCCGACTTTAGCCCTCATGAGAAGGCCGACTCCAAGAAGCCAGCCATGAGAAGGCCGACTCCAAGAAGCCGACCATGAGAAGGCCGACTCCACGAAGCCGGCTCCCATAAAGCGGTCGAGACCGTACCCTCAAAGTTTGCGCCCACCTAACGGCGGTGCGATGGGGCGTGGCTATAGTGAAGCCTACCACCCCCGAATCCCGGAGCACGCCTGGCACAGTGCGCCGTACGGAGTAGGCATGACCCGTCCGACGCAGCACTGTTGCCATGTTGACTTTGGTGTCACCCACGACGGGCCGCCAGCGTGGCCCACAGATGGTGGGCCCCTTTGAGCAGAGAGATGCCCGAAGGCGGCCACGCCTCCAACCAGTCGGCCCAAGACAGAGCCGGCTCCCCGCAGCCGGCTTGCCGCCTCCCTCGAAGAAGACGCCCCATTAAGGAGACAAGACGCGGTGAGGCTACAGCGATCGCCTGACAGGCGGCGGTACTGTAGCCACGCTTACCACGACGAAGCCCACGTCAACAAGATGGAGCCACAGTAACCAGCCGCCGACCAGGCCCTGGACAGTGCGGCCTGCCTGTCGACCAAGGGGCCGGCAGCCGGCGGGACCCACTAGTCGGCGGGCCCCAGCAGCCGGCGCAGAAGCCGGCGAGCGCAGTCACAGACGGCCGGGCCCCGCCCCCAGTCGGATTACCATTGTACCCCCGGGGGGTAGGCCTATATAAACCCCGCGGGGCACCCATGCAAAGGGTTGGACCCCCTGCTAGTTCTAGACACCACACAAGGAGAAGACGCAGGCTAGCCGTGCCCTTCTTCCTCCTCCCACCAAACGTCTCAAGGAGCGTTGTGTAGCTACTTGATTCATCTAGTGAACATGCGGAGACCCCGCAGAGCAGCAGTAGGGGTGTTATCTCCACGGAGAGCCCCGAAGCTGGGTAAGATCCGCCGGCATGCATGTCTTCGCCTTATCCCGTTTCCAGGCACCGGCGATGTCTTACTGGCTCCCACAATGATAAGCCACCTGTTGGCATATGTCGCACCTACCACCCGACAGGGATAAACTCAAGCAATATGATATAAACCCCATCTTTTTATCCTCGACGGCAACAATACAATACATGCCTTGCTGCCCCTGCTGTCACTGGGAAAGGACACCGCAAGATTGAACCCAAAGCTAAGCACTTCTCCCATTGCAAGAAAGATCAATATAGTAGGCCAAACCAAACTGATAATTCAAAGAGACTTGTAAAGATATTAAATCATACATAAAAGAATTCAGAGAAGAATCAAATATTGTTCATTGATAATCTTGATCATAAACCCACAATTCATCGGATCTCGACAAACACACCGCAAAAAGAATTACATCGAATAGATCTCCAAGAGAATCAAGGAGAACTTTGTATTGAGATCCAAAGAGAGAGAAGAAGCCATCTAGCTAATAACTATGGACCCAAAGGTTTGTTGTAAACTACTCACACATCATCGGAGAGGCTATGGTGTTGATGTAGAAGCCCTCCGTGGTTGATTCCCCCTCTGGCGGAACACCGGAAATGGCCCCAAGATGGGATCTCATGGGTACGGAAGGTTGCGGCGGTGGAAATAGGGTTTCGTGGTGCTCCTGGATGTTTCCAGGGTATATGGGTATATATATATAGGAGGAAGAAGTAGGTCGGTGGAGCTACGAGGGGCCCACGAGGGTCGAGGCACACCCACCCCCCTAGGGCGCACCCTCCTACCTCGTGGCCTCCTCGCTTCTTTCTTGACGTCCACTCCAAGTCTCCTGGATCACATTTGTTCCAAAAATAACTCTCCCAAAGGTTTCATTCCGTTTGGATTCCGTTTGATAATCCTTTTCTGCGAAACAGTGAAATAGGCAAAAAACAACAATTTGCGCTGGGACTTTGGTTAGTAGGTTAGTCCCAAAAATAATATAAAAAGGTATATTAAAGCCCATTAAACATACAAAACAGATAATATAATAGCATGGGACAATCAAAAATTATAGATACGTTGGAGACATATCAAGCATCCCCAAGCTTAATTCCTGCTCGTCCTCGAGTAGGTAAATGATAAAAACAGAATTTTTGATGTGGAATGCTACCTAGCATAATTCTCAATGTAATTTTCTTTATTGTGGCATGAATGTTCAGATCCGAAATATTCAAAATGAAAGTTTAATATTGACATAAAAATAATAATACTTCAAGCATACTAACAAAGCAATCATGTCTTCTCAAAATAACATGGACAAAGAAAGTTATCCCTACAAAATCATATAGTCTGGCTATGCTCTATCTTCATCACACAAAGTATTTAATCATGCACAACCCCGATGACAAGCCAAACAATTGTTTCACACTTTTGATGTTCTCAAACTTTTTCAATCTTCACGCAATACATGAGCGTGAGCCATGGATATAACACTATATGTGGAATAGAATGGTGGTTGTGGAGAAGACAAAAAAAGGAGAAGATAGTCTCACATCAACTAGGCGTATTAACGGGCTATGGAGATGGCCATCAATAGATATCAATGTGAGTGAGTAGGGATTGCCATTTAACGGATGCACTAGAGCTATAAGTGTATGAAAGCTCAACAAAAGAAACTAAGTGGGTGTGCATCCAACTCGCTTGCTCACGAAGACCTAGGGCATTTTGAGGAAGCCCATCATTGGAATATACAATCCAAGTTCTATAATGTAAAATTCCCACTAGTATATGAAAGTGACAACATAGGAGACTCTCTATCATGAAGATCATGGTGCTACTTTGAAGCACAAGTGTGGTAAAAGGATAGTAACATTGTCCCTTCTCTCTTTTTCTCTCATTTTTTTATTTTTTTTTTATTTGGGCATTTTCCTCTCTTTTTTATGGCCTCTTTTTTTCTTTTCGTCTAGAGTCTCATCCCAACTTATGGGGGAATCATTGTCTCCATCATCCTTTCCTCACTTGGGACAATGCTCTAATAATGATGATCATCACACTTTTATTTACTTACAACTCAAAAATTACAACTCGATACTAGAACAAAATATGATTCTATGTGAATGCCTCCGGCGGTGTACCGGGATATGCAATGAATCAAGAGTGACATGTATGAAAGAATTATAAAGGTGGCTTTGCCACAAATACGATGTTAACTACATGATCATGCAAAGCAATATGACAATGATGTAACGTGTCATAACAAATGGAACGGTGGAAAGTTGCATGGCAATATATCTCGAGATGGCTATGGAAATGCCATAATAGGTAGGTATGTGGGCTATTTTGAGGAAGGTATATGGTGGGTGTATGGTACCAGCGAAAGTTGCGCGGTACTAGAGAGGCTAGCAATGGTGGAAGGGTGAGAGTGTGTATAATCCATGGACTCAACATTAGTAATAAAGAACTCACATACTTATTGCAAAAATCTATTAGTTATTGAAACAAAGTACTACGAGCATGCTCCTAGGAGGATCGATTGGTAGGAAAAGACCATCGCTCATCCCCGAATGCCACTCATAAGGAAGACAATTAATAAATAAATCATGCTCCGACTTCATCACATAACGGTTCACCATACGTGCATGCTACGGGAATCACAAACTTTAGAACAAGTATTTCTCAAATTCACAACTACTCAAATAGAATGACTCTAATATCACCATCTTCATATCTCAAAACAATCATCAAGATTAAAATTCTCATAGTATTCAATGCACTTTTTATGAAAGTTTTTATTATACCCATCTTGGATGTCTATCATATTAGGACTAATTTATAGCCAAAGCAAATTACCATGTTGTTCTATAAGACTCTCAAAATAATATAAGTGAAGCATGAGAGATCAATAATTTCTATAAAATAAAACCACCACCATGCTCTTAAAGATATAAGTGAAGCACTAGAGCAAAATTAACTAGCTCAAAAGATATAAGTGAAGCACTAGAGCAAAATTATCTAGCTCAAAAGATATAAGTGAAGCACATAGAGTATTCTAATAAATTCTGATTTATGTGTGTCTCTCCAAAAGGTGTGTACAGAAAGGATGATTGTGGTAAACTAAAAATCAAAGACCCAAATCATACAAGATGCTCCAAGCAAAGCACATATCATGTGGTGAATAAAAATATAGACTCAAGTAAAGTTACCGATGGATGAAGACGAAAGAGGGGATGCCTTCCGGGGCACCCCCAAGATGAGGCTTTTGGTTGTCCTTGAATTTTACCTTGGTGTGCCTTGGGAATCCCAAAGCTTAGGCTCTTTCCACTCCTTATTCCAAAATCTATCAAATCTTTACCCAAAACATGAAAACTTCACAACACAAAACTCAACAGAAAATCTCATAAGCTCCGTTAGTATAAGAAAACAAACCACCACTTCAAGGTACTGTAATGAACTCATTATTTATTTATGTTGGTGTTAAACCTACTGTATTCCAACTTCTCTATGGCTCATACCCCCCGATACTAGCCATAGATTCATCAAAATAAGCAAACAACACACGAAAAACAGAATCTGTCAAAAACAGAACAGTCTGTAGTAATCTGTAGGTTTTGAATACTTCTGTAACCCAAACAATTCTGAAATAACATTGTGAACGTGAGGAATTTTTCTATTAATCATCTGCAAAAATAATCAACCTAATCGCACTCTTCAGTAAAAAAAATGGCAGCAAATATCGTGAGCGTTAAAGTTTCTGTTTTTTACAGCAAGATCGCAAAGACTTCCCCCAAGTCTTCCCAAAGGTTCTACTTGGCACAAACACTAATTAAAAACATAAAACCACATCTAAACATAATATAGATGAATTATTTATTACTAAACAGGAACAAAAAACAAGAAACAAAAATAAAACTGGGTTGCCTCCCAACAAGCGCTATCATTTAACGCCCCTAGCTAGGCATTGATAATTTCAATGATGCTCAAGTGAAAGACAAGAATTGAAGCACAAAGAGAGCATCATGAAACACGTGAAAAATACATTTAAGTATAACATACTTCCTATGCATAGGCATCTTATAGGCAAACAAATTATCATAGCAAGCAAAAACTAGCATATGCAAGGAAGCGGAAAGAAACAATAGCAATCTCAACATAACAAGAGGTAATTTAGTAACATGAAAATTTATACAATCATATTTTCCTCTCTCATAATAATTACATGTGGGATCATAAGAAAATTCAACAAAATAGCTATCACATAAAATATTTTCGACACGATCCACATGCATGCAAAGTTGACACTCTTCCAAAATAGTGGGATTAACATCAACTGAAGTCATGACCTCTCCAAACCCACTTTTATCAAAAATTGCATAAGATTGAACATTCTCAAAATACGTGGGATATAAAGTTGACACTCTTCCAAACCCACTTTCAATATTGCAAACATTATTATCACTCTTATATTCATCATGGGGCTTAAATAAATTTTCAAGATCATATGAAGAATCACCCCAATCATGATCATTGCAACAAATAGTAGTCATAGCAAAATTAGCATCCCCAAGCTTGAGGTTTTGCATATTATTAGCACAATTGACATCAATAGAATTTATAGTAAAATCATTGCAATCATGCCTTTGATTCAAGGAACTATCAAGTATGGGTGCAATAGCAATAATCTCGTGTTTAACATAAGGAACTATAGCAAATTCATCTCCATAAATATTGGCATCATGGCTATAAGAATAGCAAGCATCATTTTCATCAAAGGATATTTCAATCAAATCATCGGAATCATAATTATCTATAGATTCGTGCATATCATTATTTTCTTCCAAAGCAACGGTCGTTCTCTCAATAAATTCCTTAACATAGGCATTGTGAGCATAGTTTTCATAGCAATATTTTAGTATGTCGGAATTTTCAGATTTGTAGAGAGTAATATCACACTTTTCAATCAAAGAATCAACTTCATGAGCACCCTTAAAAACGACAAATTCTTCAATTTGTTCGATATCATAATAACTATAAACACCCTTTCCATAAGAAGATAAGATTTCATTATCATTAAACTCACATAGGTATGGAAGGTGTTTTTTAGGGTTCTTAGAACAACAAGTGAAGTCATAAATTTCACAAAGATTCCAAGCATAGAATAGCAAACTATTTATTTGATACCATAAGAGCTTCCCGTTTTCAAACAAACGATGAAACACAAAATGCGCATGCTCATCTAAAGATTTCCCATCAACTAGGCTAGTTGGGGTTTCAGCACGAGCGCATAAGGATCGAAGATGATCCAAGTAGAACACTTTAAGTGGATCCATATCAATAGATTTTTAGCAAGCAAAGATGCAAGCAAATAGAAGGCACATGGAAACACAAATGAAAAGACATACAGTAAGAAGGCGAAGAAAAGGCAAAGGTTTCTGAAAATCGTTTTAGAAGTGGGGGAGAGGAAAACGAGAGGCAAATGGCAAATAATGTAATGCGAGGGATAAGAGTTTGTGATGGGTACTTGGTATGTCTTGACTTGTGCGTAGATCTCCCCGGCAACGGTGCCAGAAATGGCTTGTTGACGGGAGATCAAATCTTAACTTGACTAGGTGCAACCTCCCCGGCAACGACACCAGAAATGGCTTGTTGATGGGAGATCAAATCTCGACTTGACTTGGTGCAACCTCCCCGGCAACGGCGCCAGAAATCCTTCTTGCTACCTCTTGAGCATGCGTTTGTTTTCCCTTGAAGAGGAAAGGGTGATGCAGCAAAGTAGCGTAAGTATTTCTCTCAGTTTTTGAGAACCAAGGTATCAATCCAGTAGGAGGTAACACGCAAGTCCCTAGTACCTGCACAAAAAAACAAGAACCTCGCAACCAACGCGATAAAGGGGTTGTCAATCCCTTCACGGCCACTTGCAAAAGTGAGATCTGATAAAGATAATAAGATAAATATTTTTGGTCTTTTTGTTGTATAGATTGGAAAATAAAGATTACAAAATAAAAGGCGGCAGAAATAACAAGTAGATAGGAAAATAATATGATGGAAGATAGACCCGAGGGTCATAGGTTTCACTAGTGGCTTCTCTCAAGATAGCAAATTCTACGGTGGGTGAACGAATTACTGTCGAGCAATTGATAGAAAAGCGCATAGTTATGAGAATTTCTAGGCATGATCATGTATATAGGCATCACGTCCGCGACAAGTAGACCAAAACGATTCTGCATCTACTACTATTACTCCACACATCGACCGCTATCCAGCATGCATCTTGAGTATTAAGTTCATAAGAATAGAGTAACGCATTAGGCAAGATGACATGATGTAGAGGGATAAACTCAAGCAATATGATATAAACCCCATCTTTTTATCCTCGATGGCAACAATACAATACATGCCTTGTTGCCCCTGCTGTCACTGGGAAAGGACACCACAAGATTGAACCCAAAGCTAAGCACTTCACCCATTGCAAGAAAGATCAATCTAGTAGGCCAAACCAAACTTATAATTCAAAGAGACTTGCAAAGATATTAAATCATGCATAAAAGAATTCAGAGAAGAGTCAAATATTGTTCATAGATAATCTTGATCATAAACCCACAATTCATCGGATCTCGACAAACACACCGCAACACTACAAGAAATATGTCAACTTGTGACCTTCTCTCAGTGACTGCTACCTCTTGAGCACTGCATTGGTTTTCCCTTGAAGAGGAAAGGATGATGCAGTAAAGCATCGTAAGTATTTCCCTTAGTTTTTGAGAACCAAGGTATCAATACAGTAGGAGACCACGCGCGAGTCACCTCATACCTACACAAACAAATAAGAACCTCGCAACCAATGTGATAAAGGGGTTGTCAATCCCTTCACGGCCACTTGCAAGAGTGAGATCTGATAGAGATGATAATAATAATATAAATATTTTTGGTATTTTTGTGATATAGATTGAAAGTAAAGATTGCAAAATAAAATAGATTGGAAACTTGTATGATGGAAAATAGACCCGGGGGCCATAGGTTTCACTAGTGGCTTCTCTCAAGATAGCATAAGTATTACGGTGGGTGAACAGATTACTATCGAGCAATTGATAGAAAAGCGAATAATTATGAGAATATCTAGGTATGATCATTTATATAGGCATCATGTCCGTGACAAGTGGACCGACTCGTGCCTGCATCTACTACTATTACTCCACACATCGACCGCTATCCATCATGCATCTATAGTATTAAGTTCATAAGAACAGAGTAACGCCTTAGTTAAGATGACATGATGTAGAGGGATAAACTCATGCAATATGATGTAAACCCCATATTTTTATCCTCGATGGCAACAATACAATACGTGTTGTTTCCCTTTCTGTCACTGGGGTCGAGCACTTCTCCCATTGCAAGAAAGATCAATCTTGTAGGCCAAACCAAACTGATAATTCCAAGAGACTTGCAAAGATAAACCAATCATACATAAAATAATTCAGAGGAGATTCAAATATTGTTCATAGATAAACTTGATCATAAACCCAGAATTCATTGGATTTCGACAAACACACCGCAAAAGAAGATTACATCGAATAGATCTCCAAGAGAATCGAGGAGAACTTTGTATTGAGATCCAAAGAGAGAGAAGAAGCCATCTAGCTACTAGCTATGGACCCGAAGGTCTGAGGTAAACTACTCAAACATCATCGGAGGGGCCATGGAGTTGATGTACAGGCCCTCCGTGATCAATGCCCCCTCCGACGGAGCTCCGGAAAAGGCCCCTAGATGGGATCTCTTGGGTACAGAAGGTTGCGGCGGTGGAAATAGGGTTCCGTGGTGCTCTCGGATGTTTTCAGGGTATGTGAACATATATAGGAGGAAGAAGTAGGAAGGTTGAGCCATGAGGGGCCCACGAGGGGGGAGGGCGCGCCCAGGGGGTAGGCGCGCTCCCTGCCTTGTGGCCGCCTCGTTCGTTTCTTGATGTCCACTCCAAGTCCTCTGGATCACGTTTGTTCCAAAAATCACGTCCCGAAGGTTTCATTCCGTTTGGACTCCATTTGATATCCTTTTCTGCGAAACACAGAAATAGGCAAAAAAACAACAATTTGGGCTGGGCCTCCGGTTAATAGGTTAGTCCCAAAAATAATATAAAAGTGTAAATAAAGCCCATTAACATCTAAAATAGATAATATAATAGCATGGAGCAATAAAAAATTATAGATACGTTGGAGACGTATCAAGGATCCCCAAGCTTAATTCCTACTCGTCCTCGAGTAGGTAAATGATAAAAATGGAATTTTTGATGTGGAATGCTTTCTAGAATATTCTTCAATGTATGTTTCTCTATTGTGGCATGAATGTTCAGATCCGAAAGATTCAAGATAAAAGTTTATTGTTGACATAAAAATTGTAATACCCCAAATATGTTAACCAACCAATTATGTCTTATCAAAATACCATAGCCAAAGAAAACTTATCCCTACAAAGTCATATAGTTTGGCCATGCTTCATTTTTGTCACACAAAATGCTCTCATCATGCACAACCCCAATGACGAGCCAAGCAATTGTTTCATACTTAGCCTTTTCAAACTCTTTCAACTTTCACGCAATATATGAGCGCGAGCCATGCACTATGGGTGGAATAGAATATGATGATTGAGGTTGTGTGAGAAGACAAAAAAGGGAGAAACTCTCACATTGATGAGGCTAATCAATGGGCTATGGAGATGCCCACCGATTGATGTTAATTCAAGGAGTAGGGATTGCCATGCAACGGATGCACTAGAGCTATAAATATGTGAAAGCTCATCAAAGAAACTAAGTGGGTGTGCATCCAACTCGCTTGCTCACGAAGACCTAGGGCATTTGAGGAAGCCCATCATTGGAATATACAAGCCAAGTTCTATAATGAAAAATTCCCACTAGTATATGAAAGTGACAACATAGGAGACTCTCTATCATGAAGATCATGGTGCTACTTTGAAGTACAAGTGTGGAAAAAGGATAGTAACATTGTCCCTTCCCTCTTTTTCTCTCATTTTTTTATTTGGGCCGTCTTTTTTTCTTTTGGCCTCTTTCTCTTTTTTCTTTTATTTTTCGTCCGGAGTCTCATCCCGACTTGTGGGGGACTCGTAGTCTCCATCATCCTTTCCTCACATGGGACAATGCTCTAATGATGATCATCACACTTTTATTTTCTTACAACTCAAGAATTAAAACTCGATACTTAGAACAAAATATGACTCTATGTGAATGCCTCCGGCGGTGTACCGGGATTGCGATGAATCAAGAGTGACATGTATGAAAAAGTTATGAACGGTGGCTTTGCCACAAATACGATGTCAACTACATGATCATGCAAAGCAATATGACAATGATGATGTGTGTTATAATAAATGGAACGGTGGAAAGTTGCATGGAAATATATCTCGGAATGGCTATGGAAATGCCATAATAGGTAGGTATGGTGGCTGTTTTGAGGAAGATATAAGGAGGCTTATGTGTGATAGAGCGTATCATATCATGGGGTTTGGATGCACAGGCAAAGTTTGCACCAACTCTCAAGGTGAGAAAGGGCAATGCACGGTACCGAAGAGGCTAGCAATGATAGAAGGATGAGAGTGCGTATAATCTATGGACTCAACATTAGTCATAAAGAACTCACATACTTATAGCAAAAATCTACAAGTCATCAAAACCAAGCACTACGCGCATGCTCCTAGGGGGATAGATTGGTAGGAAAAGACCATCGCTCGTGCCCGACCGCCACTCATAAGGAAAGAAATCAAAGAACACCCCATGCTTCAAATTTGTCACATAACGTTCACCATATGTGCATGCTATGGTACTTGCCAACTTCAACACAAGTATTCATCTATTTCACAATTACTCAACTAGCACACTTCTAATATTACCACCTTTATATCTCAAAACCATCTATCAAGCATCCAACTTCTCTTAGCATTTAAAATTTATAACCAAAGTGAATTACCATGCTGTTCTAAAGGACTCTCAAAATGATATAAGTGAAGCATGAGAGATCAATTATTTCTATAAAATAGAACCACCGCGTGCTCTAAAAGATATAAGTGAAGCACTAGAGCAAAAACTATCCAACTCAAAAGATATAAGTGAAGCACATAGAGTATTCTAATAAGTTCCAATCCATGCGTGTCTCTCCCAAAAGGTGTGTACAGCAAGGATGATTGTGGTAAACTTAAAATCAAGTACTCAAAGCATACAAGACGCTCCAAGCAAAACAAATATCATGTGGCGAATAAAAATATAGCTCCAAGTAAAGTTACCGATGGACGAAGACGAAAGAGGGGATGCCTTCCGGGGCATCCCCAAGCTTAGGCTTTTGGATGTCCTTGGGTTTTACCTTGGGGTGCCTTGGTCATCCCCAAGCTTAGGCTCTTGCCACTCCTTGTTCCATAATCCATCAAATCCTTACCCAAAACTTGAAAACTTCACAACACAAAACTTAAAAGAAAATCTTCGTGAGCTCTGTTAGTAAAGGAAAAACAAACCAACACTTCAAGGTACTGTAATGAACTCATTCTTGATTTATATTGGTGTTAAACCTACTGTATTCCAAATTTTCTATGGTTCATAAACTCTATTACTAGCCATAGATTCATCAAAATAAGCAAACAACACACGAAAAACAGAATCTGTCAAAAACAGAACAGTCTGTAGTAATCTGTAGGTTTCGAATACTTCTGGAACCCCAAAAATTCTAAAATAAATTTCTGCACGTGAGGAATTTATCTATTAACCATCTTCAAAAACAATTAACTAAATAGCACTCCCCAATAAAAAATGACAGCAATTCTCGTGAGCACTAAAGTTTCTGTTTTTTACAGAAAGATCAAAAAGACTTTCCCCAAGTCTTCCCAACGGTTCTACTTGGCACAAACACTAATTAAACACAAAAAACACAACCAAAGTAGAGGTTAGATAAATTATTTATTACTAATCTGGATCAAAAATCAAGGAATAAAAATAAAATTGGGTTGCCTCCCAACAAGCGCTATCGTTTAACGCCCCTAGGTAGGCATAAAAGCGAAGATAGATCTAGGTATTGCCATTTTTGGTAGGCAATCCATAAGTGGCTATCATAATAGATTAATATGGTAATTTAATTTTATTTGTAGGTAAGTGTTCCATGCCTTTCCTTAACGTAAATTGGAATCTAATATTCCCTTCCTTCATATCAATAATTGCACCAAACATTCTAAGGAAAGGTCTACCAAGAACAATAGGACATGAAGGATTGCAATCTATATCCAGAACAATGAAATCTACAGGCACATAATCCCTATTTGCAACAATAAGAATATCATTAATTTTTCCCAGAGGTTTCTTAATTGTGGAATCCGCAAGGTGCAAGTTTAAAGAACAATCATCAAATTCACGGAAACCTAGCAAATCACACAAAGTTTATGGGATCATGGAAACACTAGCACCCAAATCACACAAAGCATAGCATTCTTGATCTTTAATTTTTATTTTAATAGTAGGTTCCCACTCATCATAAAGTTTTCTAGGGATAGAAACTTCCAACTCAAGTTTTTCTTCATAAGATTGCATCAAAGCATCAACGATATGTTTAGTAAAAGCTTTATTTTGACTATAAGCATGAGGAGAATTTAGCACGGATTGCAATAAGGAAATACAATCTACCAAAGAGAAATTATAATAATTAAATTCCTTGAAATCCAAGATAGTGGGTTTGTTGCTATCTAAAGTTTTAACCTCTTCAATCCCACTTTTATCAATTTTTGCATCAAGATCTAAAAACTTCGAATCATTGGGACGCCTTCTAACTAAAATTGACTCATCTCCGGTCCCATAATTATCAACATTTTTATTGCAAAAAAAGGATTTAATAGGGGACACATCAATTACTTTTAGATCTTCATCTTTATTATCATGGAAACTAGAAGAACACGCTTTCACAAAGAAATCTTTTTTAGCATGCACCCTAGCGGTTCTTTCTTTCCACTCATCAATGGAAATTCTCATAGCTTTGAGAGACTCATTGATATCATGCTTAGGTGGAATAGATCTAAGTTTCAAAGAATCAACATCAAGAGAAATTCTATCCACGTTCCTAGCCAATTCATCAATCTTAAGCAATTTTTCTTCAATCAAAGCATTGAAACTCTTTTGCGAACTAATAAATTATTTAATACTAGATTCAAAATCAGAGGGCATCTTATTATAATTTCCATAAGAATTGTTGTAGGAATTACCATAATTATTAGAGGAATTACTAGGAAACGGCCTACAATTAAAAGTACCTCTATACGCGTTGTTACCAAAATTGTTCCAACCAACAAAATTCACATCCATAGATTCATTATTACTCTCAACCAAAGTAGACAACGGCATATCATTAGGATCAGTAGGAGCACTCTTATTAGCAAACAATTTCATAAGTTCATCCATCTTTCCACTCAAAACATTAATCTCTTCAATTGAATGGACTTTTTTACTAGTGGATCTTTCGGTGTGCCATTGAGAATAATTAACCATAATATTATCTAGGAGTTTGATAGATTCTCGAAAAGTGATTTCCGTAAAAGTGCCTCCCGCAGCCGAATCTAAAAGATTTCTAGAAGCAAAATTCAATCCGGCATAAATTTTTTGTATAATCATCCATAAATTCAAACCATGTGTAGGGCAATTACGTATCATTAATTTCATCCTCACCCAAGATTGTGCAACATGCTCATGATCAAGTTGCTTAAAATTCATAATATCGTTTCTAAGAGACATGATCTTAGCGGAAGGAAAATACTTAGAGATAAAAGCATCTTTGCACTTATTCCATGAATCAATACTATTTTTAGGAAAAGACGAAAACCAAGCTTTAGCACGATCTCTAAGCGAAAACGGAAATAGCTTAAGCTTAACAATATCATTATCCACATCTTTCTTCTTTTGCATATCACACAAATCAACAATGTTGTTTAGATGGGTAGCGGCATCTTCACTAGAAAGGCCAGAAAACGGATCTTTCATGACAAGATTCAGCAAAGCAGTATTAATTTCACATGATTCAACATCGGTAAGAGGAGCAATCGGAGTGCTAATAGAATCATTATTGTTGGTATTGGCAAATTCACACAATTTAGTATTACCTTGAGCCATCGTGACAAGCAAGTAATCCAACACACAAGCAAACATGCGAAGAAAAAGCGAACGGAAAGAGAGGGCGAAAGGAAAAGTGGGCGAATAAAATGGCAAGGGTGAAGTGGGGGAGAGGAAAACGAGAGGCAAATGGCAAATAATGTAATGCGAAGGATAAGAGTTGTGATGGGTACTTGGTACGTCTTGACTTGGCGTAGATCTCCCTGGCAACGGCGCCAGAAATCCTTCTTGCTACCTCTTGAGCACTGCGTTGGTTTTCCCTTGAAGAGGAATGTTTGATGCAGTAAAGCAGCATAAGTATTTCCCTCAGTTTTTGAGAACCAACATATCAATCCAGTAGGAGACCATGCGCGAATCACCTCGTACCTACACAAACAAATAGGAACCTCACAACCAACGCGATAAAGGGGTTGTCAATCCCTTCACGGCCACTTGTAAGAGTGAGATCTGATAGAGATGATAATAATAAGATAAATATTTTTGGCATTTTTGTGATATAGATTGAAAATAAAGATTGCAAAATAAAATAGATTGGAAACTTGTATGATGGCAAATAGACCCAGCGGCCATAGGTTTCACTAGTGGCTTCTCTCAAGATAGCATAAGTATTACGGTGGGTGAACAAATTACTGTCGAGCAATTGATAGAAAAGCGAATAATTATGAGAATATCTAGGTATGATCATGTATATAGGCATCACGCCCGTGACAAGTAGACCGACTCCTGCCTGCATCTACTACTATTACTCCACACATCGACCGCTATCCAGCATGCATCTAGAGTATTAAGTTCATAAGAACAGAGTAACGCCTTAGGTAAGATGACATGATGTAGAGGGATAAACTCATGCAATATGATGTAAACCCGATCTTTTTATCCTCGATGGCAACAATACAATACGTGTCGTTTCCCTTTCTGTCACTAGGATCGAGAACCACAAGATTGAACCCAAAGCTAAGCACTTCTCCCATTGCAAGACAGATCAATCTAGTAGGCCAATCCTAACTGATAATTCAAAGAGGCTTGCAAAGATAAACCAATCATACATAAAAGAATTCAGAGGAGATTCAAATATTGTTCATAGATAAACTTGATCATAAACCCACAATTCCTCGGATCTCGACAAACGCACCGCAAAAGAAGATTACATCGAATAGATCTCCAAGAGAATCGAGGAGAACTTTGTATTGAGATCCAAAGAGAGAGAAGAAGCCATCTAGCTACTAGCTATGGACCCGAAGGTCTGAGGTAAAATACTCACACATCATCGGAGGGGCCATGGAGTTGATGTAGAGGCCTTCCGTGATCAATGCCCCCTCCGGCGGAGCTCCGGAAAAGGCCCCAAGATGGGATCTCTTGGGTACAGAAGGTTCCGGCGGTGGAAATAGGGTTTCGTGGTGCTCTCGGATGTTTTTGGGGTATGTTAACATATATAGGAGGAATAAGTAGGTCGGTTGAGCCACGAGGGGCACACGAGGGGGGGAGGGCGCGCCCAGGGGGTAGGCGCGCCCCCCTGCCTCGTGGTCGCCTCGTTCGTTTCTTGACGTCCACTCCAAGTCCTCTAGACCATGTTTGTTCCAAAAATCACGTTCCCGAAGGTTTCATTCCTTTTGGACTCCGTTTGATATTCCTTTTCTACGAAACACTGAAATAGGCAAAAAAACAACAATTTGGGCTGGGCCTCCGGTTAATAGGTCAGTCCCAAAAATAATATAAAAGTGTAAAATAAAGTCCATTAACATCAAAAACAGATAATATAATAGCATGGAACAATGAAAAATTATAGATACGTTGGAGACGTATCAGTGACCCCGGCTGAATTGGTCGTGAATCCATTCACTTGGAAGGGCTCAAACCCTGAAATTGTCTTACACCAAATGGTCATAAAGTGTAACGCCCCGAGACTGATGTGCCAGGTGTCGTCCAGTGATTCACTGTTGTTGTGTTGTCATTGCTTGCGTGTCATGCATTGCATATCATGTCATCATGTGCATTTCTTTTGCGTACGTGTTCGTCTCATGCATCCGAGCATTTTCCCCATTGTCCGTTTTGCATTCCGGCGCTTCGTTCTCCTCCGGTGGTCATTTCTACCTTTCTTTCATGTGTGGGGATTAAACATTTCCAGTTTGGACCGAGATTTGTCAAGCGGCCTTGGTTTACTACCGGTAGACCACCTGTCATGTTTCGTACCATTTGGACTTCATTTGATACTCCAACGGTTAACCGAGGGACCGAAAAGGCCTCGTGTGTGTTGCAGCCCAACACCCCTCCAATTTGGCCCAAAACCCACCAAAACCTCCTCCATCATCTCGGTCGTTCGATCACGATCGCGTGGCCGAAAACTGCACCTCATTTGGACTCTCCTAGCTCCCTCTACCTATAAATATGTGCACCCCGTTCATTTTCGCGGACGAAACCCTAATCTCCCTCCTCATCGCGCCACCGGACATGTCCGCGCCGCACCGGACATGTCCACCGCCGCACTGCCACGTCGCTCGACCAATAGGAGTGCGCCACATCATCACCGCCGCCTCCCTCCTCCACTCGCGCGCCGCCATGTGGCGCTGCCTCCGTCGTCCACCGCGCGGCCCGGGGAAGCCCATCGCGGGCCCGCCCGGGCCCGGATTCCGCCGCCGCCCCTCGTCCGTTCTCTACCGCGCGTCCGAGGTGCCCCGCCGCCGCCGCCAGGTGTTCCGCCACGCCGCCCTCGCCGGCGTGGCCCGCCGCCACTGCACCCCGCCGGCCCTGCCCCGACGGATCCGCGCCGCCGCTTCGGTTCGTCACCGGCGCCGCCATACTCGTCGCCGGGCCGGTCACCTTCCGCCGCCGCCTCGCACGCCGCGCTCCTGTCGCCGCTCCACCCCGCCGCTCGCCACCTTCGTCGCGCCTCCTGGCCACCTCTCCTCGCCGCTGTGTGCTCCGGCAGCTCGCCGGTCTTCCTCGCCGGAGCCCGTCCCGGCCGGATCTACTCCAATGGATGAGATCCACCGGGAGTTGGACCAAACGCCGCGCGCCCGCGTCCCGGATCTCGTCGTCCCGGATCTCCTCGTCCGCCCGTTGACTTTTCACAGAGAGGTCCAAATTCCACCAAGTCCCCGAAATTCCCAGATCCATATGCTCATGTTCATCGCATCATAACTTTGCATCCGTAGCTCCGATTCATGCATATAGCATATCAAATTGTTCGTCTCAGAGAGTACATCATTTCATCTCATTGCATCATTTTCATTTGAGGTCATCTTGATGCCCGAAATGCTGTTAGAATTGTGCTACTTGAGTTAATTGTCAGATCTGCTACTCCATTTAGATATTTGTCATTTTTGCCATGATTATTGTGTGCATGATATGCCCTAGAGCTCTACATATGTTTTGTTAAGGGTTTTGCCATCTATCCAGAGGTGCAACCCATGTATTTTTGTCATGTGTGTGGTGACTAGCACAAGTTTGCAAAGTGAGGCACTTGGTAATGCTGATTTCAGGGACTTAGCATTTCCACTAAGTCCTTGATCTGTTTATCTCATTATGCCATATGTTCATGTTGTTTCCTAGTGATCCATGCCTCTTTTGAGGATGATCATAAGGATGTTTTGTTAATATTGTAGTGCTCTATCCATCCATGTCTTTGTTTGCATTTATGGAGCACCCTAGCTTGAGTCAATCGAGCTCTACTTTTGCTATTTCGTGAATCTGGGCAGATTGTCTACTTGTTAGCGATTTTGCCGAGGATGTTGTAGTTGATCCGTGCATGCCATGTTATTGTTCTTGCCATGTCTATCTTGCATTTTGTGTATTCTTGATGTGTATGATTAGCTTGTCATGACTTGCTCTGTAGTGAGTGCATGGAGCTCGTAAACATGCCTACTTGATATCTGTTTTCAGCATGCTCCAGTTTTCTCTAAGTCTGTGATCTGATTATGTCTTTGCCATGTTCACATGCTTGCAATTGTATTTTCTGATCCCTTTTGGTTCAAGGTCACTACGGGAATTTTGTTAAGCTCTTTGAGTAGCTCCATGCCATGCTTTACTTTGCCATGTTCAGGTCCTGTAGCTTGTAGTTTTGTTGCTCCGAAGAGTACTATCTGATCTGAAATTCCAGACAAGTGTTAATTTCACTAAGTCTGAGACCTGTTTACCATATGTATTTTTGCCATGCTTGTTTGAACCTGTTAATGGATGAATTGGCCATAGCTCAGTGCTAGACTTTTGTTAAGCATCTTGAATGGATCCCTGCCATCTATTTGGTTGCCATGTTTGAGTGCTGTAGCATGTTCATCTCTTTGCATTTAGATGGCTACTTGCTATAAATCGCAGACCTGTGCCATATTTGAATTGCTTGCCATTTCCGAACTGTAACTCCGATTCCGGCGTTCTTTATATCATTTTGAAGCGATTTCATCTCACCTTTCCAGTGGCACACTTGGATTTCCAGGTTGAGGCCAGGTTCATTCATTCCTTTGCAAATCGTGCATATGCATCGCATACCGCATCCCGCATATCATACCATGTTCATCTGTTGGTTGTTTACTATGTTGTGTGCTTATTTTCCGGTGTTTGATTCTTCGGGTTGGTTCCGGTAACGTCGCGTTTGTGAGGACCCGTTCGTCTACATTCGTTTGTCTTCTTCATGGACTCGTTCTTCTTCCTTGCGGGATTTCAGGCAAGATGACCATACCCTCAAAATCACTTCTATCTTTGCTTGCTTAGTTGCTCGCTCTTTTACTATGCTTATGATGCGATACCTACCACTTGCTTATCATGCCTCCCATATTGTTGAACCAAGCCTCTAACCCACCTTGTCCTAGCAAACCATTGATTGGCTATGTTACCGCTTTGCTCAACCCCTCTTATAGCGTTGTTAGTTGCAGGTGAAGATTGAAGTTTGTTCCTTGTTGGAACACGGAGATGTTGTTCCTTGTTGGAACATGTTTACTTGTTGGGATATCACATTATATCTTATTTAATTAATGCATCTATATACTTGGTAAAGGGTGGAAGGCTCGGCCTTATGCCTGGTGTTTTGTTCCACTCTTGCCGCCCTAGTTTCCGTCATATCGGTGTTATGTTCCCGGATTTTGCGTTCCTTACGTGGTTGGGTTATAATTGGAACCCCTTGACAGTTGGCTTTGAATAAAACTCCTCCAGCAAGGCCCAACATTGGTTTTACCATTTGCCACCTAGCCTTTTTCCCTTGGGAGTCGCGCATCCCGAGGGTCATCTTTATTTTAAACCCCCGGGCCAGTGCTTGTCTAAGTGTTGGTCCAACCCAGAGCACCGTGCAGGGCCATCCCTTGGCAACTTGGGTTACGTCGGCTTCTTTACGCTTAGCTTATCCGGTGTGCCCTGAGAACGAGATATGTGCAGCTCCTATCGGGATGTCGGCGCATCGGGTGGTCTTGCTAGACTTGTTTTACCATTATCGAGGATGTCTTGAAGAACCGGGATACCGAGTCTGATCGGAATGTCTCGGGAGGAGGTCTATTCCTTCGTTGACCGTGAGAGCTTGTCATGGGCTAAGTTGGGACACCCCTGCAGGGATTTGAACTTTCGAAAGCCGTGCCCACGGTTATGGGCAGATGGGAATTTGTTAATGTCTGGTTATAGAAAACCTGAACTTGAACCTTAACTTAATTAAAATGAGTCAACTGCGTGTGTAACCGTGATGGTCTCTTTCCGGCGGAGTCCGGGAAGCGAACACGGTGTTGGAGTTATGTTTGACTTAGGTTGTTTAGGATCACTTCTTGATCATACTTTTATCGACCGTGCTTTGCCTTCTCTTCTCGCTCTCTTTTGCGTATGTTAGCCACCATATATGCTAGTCGCTTGCTGCAGCTCCACCTCATACCTTTACCTTACCCATAAGCTTAAATAGTCTTGATCACGAGGGTGCGAGATTGCTGAGTCCCTGTGGCTCACAGATACTTCCAAAACCAGCTTGCAGGTGTCGATGAGATTGTGCAGATGACGCAACCAAGCTCAGGAGGAGCTCGATGAAGATCTTGTCCTTTGTGTTGTTCCGTTCTAGTTGATCAGTAGTGGAGCCCAGTTGGGGTCGATCGGGGACCTTATCGCATTTGGGGTTCTTCTTTTATTTTGGTTCCGTAGTCGGACCCTGATTGTATTTGGATGATGTAATGCTTTATTCATGTATTTGTGTGAAGTGGCAATTGTAAGCCAACTATGTATCTCTTTCCCTTATGTATTACATGGGTTGTGTGAAGATTACCTCACTTGCGACATTGCTTTCAATGCGGTTATGCCTCTAAGTCATGCTTCGGCACGTGGGAGATATAGCCGCATCGAGGGCGTTACATAAAGCATGCAAGAGTGGTCAGCGACCTTCTTTCTACCTGATTACGACCAATATAAATGGTCATGAGGTTGTGAACGTGGAAGCATTGGTACTTAAGGTGTCGCTCAAGGTGGAATTGGGCCTCGGTGGAACGAGGCCACCTCCTTTTTAAAAAAAAATTGTGTGCCATGTAGGCCTCGGCCCATCCAGAAAGAAATGTGGGATGCCCTCATATTACCCCCAAAAAAATATATTCGGCCCAACGAAAATGGGAAAATAACAAGTTTTTCATTGGAATAGGAAATAATGAACTTCTTCGTGAATCTTGCTATATGGTTTAGCAATTAGAAAACTGAACGCGTAATTCAAAAAAATGTTAATGTTAATACGTATTTCAAAAAATGTAATCATGTGTTTAAAAAACTAAATGTGTGTATTTGAAAAGTTTCATGCATATAAAAAATGATAATCATAAATAATATTAGATATGTATTAAAAAAATTCATGTGTATGCCAAAATAATCATCAGTACATATATATGAAAATTTTACAATTATGGAAAAGTAGATAACAAAACAAGATTTTCAAAAAATGTCAATCATATATTTAAAATTTTCTAACCAATATCAACAATGTTTTATATATATACAAAAATGTACAATGTGTAAAAAAATATACATCAAAAGGTATGTATGAAAAGATGTTTTTTTGTTAGAAATATATGAAAATATGTTAATCATATATTTGAAAAAAGTTAAACATATATAAACCATATGTACAATGTGTATCAAAAAATGTAGACATGTGTTCAAAATATTAGACATCAAAACATTTATTAAAAATGTTAATGATGTAACTAAAAACCGTTTAATATCTATAAAAATGTTCCTAGTGTACACAAATTTGTTCATAAAATGTGGTCTAATATTCTTGAAAAATGGAGAAGTTTTTTGAAAACAAATATTTGTAGGTTCTTCACAAAAAAAACATTTTGGGAACTTGAAAAATGGAAAATGAATATGCGGAAATTTGTCTTTTTCACGAGAGGTGGATCAAAAACTTTTTACACGCAACCATTTGGTCAATTGTGAATTAAATATGACCATGTGTTTCAAAATTTTGATTTGGTCCAGTTTTGCAACAATTATTTGGTACGTTCTTAAAAAAACTAATTTTGGGCGCTCGAAAAATGGAAAATTATTTTTTCGTCCAAAGAAAATCAAAATTTCCTTAGGCAACATTGTTTGTCATTCCAATATGCACCCTTGTGCACAATATGAGATTATTTGAACAAACTATAATGTGTCCATAAGTTTGATCATTTGCCTT
Source organism: Triticum urartu (assembly GCF_003073215.2). Classification (NCBI taxonomy): domain Eukaryota; kingdom Viridiplantae; phylum Streptophyta; class Magnoliopsida; order Poales; family Poaceae; genus Triticum; species Triticum urartu. The sequence goes on along the minus strand of NC_053028.1, from coordinate 246,143,487 downwards.
GAACGCCATTGATCTCCATACATGATAGCTCGTTTCTGAGAACACATTTTAAATAATTGCCGTATTACAAGTTTATTATCTTTCCTTGTAATTTGGCCACATATAATGACACAATGCGAAGGTTTTCCAATTTTTTGAATTTTTATGCCCGTTTCAAAATGCAGTCAAAACGGCGAGTTTGACCGTTCCTAGCTAATGGTTGAATCTTGGAAAACTTTTGGTGTTTTTATGATTAAATAGATACTTATGTACCTAGAAATTATTTTTTGAAAAAATAAAGGGCAAACTATGAGGCAGCTGTCGTTCAAACTTGACCCGCTTCCTACTGAATCGGCAGAAATTTGTCTTTTTCACGAGAGGTGGATCAAAACTTTTGACACTCAACCATTTGGTCAATTGTGCATTAAATATGGCCTAGTATTTTATAAAAATAATTTGGTACAAGTTTACAACAAATATATGGTAGGTCCTTCAAAAAAACTCATTTCGGGCGCTCGAAAAAATGGAAAATGAATTTTTCCAAAGAAAATGAAAATTTCCTTGGGCAACATTGTTTGCCATTCCATGATGCATCCTTTTGCACAATATTAGATCATTGCAACAAACTATTCCATTAATGTGGCCATAAGATTGATCATTCGCCTTGAAAGCCATGAATCTTCACACATGATAGCTCATTTATGAGAACACTTTTTGAAATAATTGCTGTATTATAAGTTTATTATTTTTCTTGGTAACTTGGTCACATATAATGACATAATACGAAGTTTTTACAATTTTTTTGATTTTTTTAAGTTTTATGCCCGTTTCAAAATGCAGTCAAAACGGCGGGAAATGACCGTTCCTAGCCCGTGGTTGAATGTTGGAAAACTTTTGGCATTTCTCTGATTAAATAGATATTTATGTACCTAGAAATTATTTTTTGAAAAAATAAAGAGCAAACTATGAGGCAGCTGTAATTCAAACTTGACCCACTTCCGGCTGAATCAGCAGAAATTTGTCTTTTTCACAAGAGGTGGATCAAAACTTTTGACACTCAACCATTTGGTCAATTGTGCATTTGCCCAATGAACCGTCAAATCACAAAACCCCCTCCTTTCCAGCAGTAAGTTGGACGGACGAAGCAACCATCATTTCACTCTTCTCTCTCAGCTTCCTCTCTTGAAGCAAACCCCCACTCTCTTCTCCCTCATCTTGTTCCTCATTTCTTCAAGAAAACCCCGACCTGCTTCTGCCATTGTTCTTCTCTCCCAAAGAAGGAAAGGTGAGCGCATCAATGGTGTTGATTCTCGCCAAGGCCCGGTATTGCAACCCCAAGACTGATCTTATAACACCCTCTCTATTCTTCTTTTGGGTTTGTGATTATGGTTTATTTTCTTTTATTTCTATTTGACAGTTTCTTGATGGAGGCTGGAGCACCAGCCAAAGTGATGTCCATGGCTCTAACCAAAACCGTCGAGGCTCCTGGTATGAAGAGGCGCAAGCTCCCCGCCGAGACTACCGCACACAAGCTCAAAGCCATGGCCCTGTCCAAGCCCCCCTCTCCAGGATCCCCCATTAACAAAGTCCAGGTAATATCTCTTCTTGACGATCTTTTTCTCAATATTGATCGGGTTTTTTCATCTAACATGCAGTATGATATGTCTCCAACGTATCTATAATTTTTGATTGTTCCATGCTATTATATTATCATCCTTGGATGTTTTATATGCATTTATATGCTATTTTATATGATTTTTGGGACTAACCTATTAACCTAGAGCCCAGTGCCAGTTTCTGTTTTTTTCCTTGTTTTTGAGTATCACAGAAAAGGAATACCAAACGGAGTCCAATTGACTTGCCAATTTTTGATGATCTTTTATGGACCAAAAGAAGCCCCCGGAGTAAAAAAGTTGGGCCAGAAGAGTCCCGGGCTGTCCACAAGGGTGGGGGCGCGCCCTACCCCCCTAGGCATGGGCCCCTATCTCGTGGACGATCTGGAGACCCCCCTGACATGAGACCTACGCTAAAAATTCCTATAAATACAGAAACCCCCAGAAATAAACCTAGACAAAAGATCCAAGTCCACCTCCTTTAAACCGGCGGACAAAATAGTCAAATTCAGGTCCATCCAATGGACCCCAATAAAACAGCTTCCATCGGGGCACATTTAGACCCTGATGTAGACGCCGCACTGCGAGAGTTCCTACGAGAGAACTGGGACATTTTCACCTGGCACCCTTCAGACATGCCAGGAATCCCACGCAGGCTGGCCAAGCACAACTTAAATATCCTAAAAGGATTCAAGGCTGTCAAACAAGCTCTTTGGCGTTTTTCCAAACCTAAGAGACAGGCCATGGGAGAAGAGCTAGCAAAGCTATTGGAGGCCGGATTCATGAGAGATATAAAACATCCAGACTGGCTAGCAAACCTGGTGATGGTACCAAAGAAGGACAAATCCTGGCGCCTGTGCGTTGATTTTAAGGACCTTAACAAGGCTTGCCCAAAGGATCCCTTCCCCCTCCCCCGCATCGATCAAATTATCGACGCTACCGCAGGACACAATTTTTTGTGTTTCCTCGACACATATTCCGGCTACCATCAAATCAAGATGGCAGAACTAGACCAAGCCGCAACGACATTCATCACACCATACAGCCCATTCTGCTTCAACACAATGCCCTTCGGGCTCAAAAACGCCGGCGCAACATATCAGCGCTTGATTCAGACAGGTCTGGCAAACCAGATCGGCAAAACAGTGGAGGCATATGTAGATGATGTGGTCGTCAAAACAAGACCTGTCGAATCTCTAGTAGACGACTTGAGGCTCACATTCGATAACCTCCGAACATACGACATCAAGCTCAACCCGGAAAAATGCGTTTTCGGAGTTCCAGCCGGAAAGCTCTTGGGCTTCATTGTATCCGGTAGAGGAATTGAAGCAAATCCAGCCAAGATCCGAGCTCTATCGCAACTGGATATCCCAAAGGACCTCAAACAAATACAAAAGTTAACCGGATGCGTGGCGGCTCTAAGACGCTTTATCTCCCGCTTGGGAGAAAAGGCCCTACCCCTTTACCGCCTCCTTCGACGCACCGAACACTTCGAATGGACGGATGCAGCCACGGCCGGACTCGACGAAATAAAAGCCATATTGGCAACAAACCCAGTCCTGGCCGCGCCAAACATTGGCGAACCAATGCTATTGTACATTGTAGCAACACATCAGGTTGTAAGCGCAGTACTCGTCGTCGAACGAGAAACAGACGGACACAAATTCCCCCTTCAAAAGCCGGTCTATTATGTGCCCACTATCCTCACTCCCTGCAAATCACGGTACCCGCATTATCAAAAGATTGCGTACGCGGTATTCATGGCATCCCGGAAGCTACGACACTACTTCCAAGAGTGTTCAGTAACAGTAGCCTCGGAAGTACCACTTAACGATATTATAAACAACTATGACACAACTGGCCGGATTGCAAAATGGGTCATTGAGCTCCTCCTGTTCGACATAACTTATAAGCCACGGCGAGCCATCAAGTCGCAAGTCTTGGCCGACTTCGTCGCAGAATGGACGGAGGCTGAACTACCTAAAGAGTACGGCACATATTCAAATTGGATCATGCATTTCGACGGCTCCAAGATGTTGGCCGGACTGGGGGCTGGCGTCGTTTTGACGTCCCCCACAGGAGACACGGTTCAATACATACTCCAGATTATGTAAACGGACTCCAACAATGCAGCCGAATATGAGGCCCTTTTACATGGTCTCCGGATGGCAGTATCCATGAGCATTCAACGCCTAGAGGTGCGCGGGGACTCGAACCTCGCAATATCCCAAACAAATGGAGATTTCGACGCCAAGGATCCAAAAATGGCAGCTTACCGCAACGCCGTCCTAAAAATGTCAGCTTGGTTCGAAGGGCTTGAATTCCACCATGTAGCCCGGGAAAATAATCAGGCGGCAGATGTCCTGGCACGCATCGGCGCAAAACGCGATGTAGTCCCCCCCAACATCTTCTTGGAAAGGCTGTTCAAGCCATCCGTAGTATGGGAAGGGGAGCCGAACAATAACAGCCCGGACCCAACCGCAATGCCCGACACCGAACATTCCGACACAATCGGAGGCTTTGCCAATGAAATAACACCTTCAGCCCACGTAATAATGGCCGTTATCGCCCCGTGGATGGAATCATTCCTCGCCTACCTTACTAGGTAGGAACTCCCCGAGGACCAAAATGAGGCACGCTGCATAGTGCGGCGATCCAAAGCCTACAAAGTCCACGAGGGAGAGCTTTATAAGAAAAGCACTACCGGAGTCCTTCAAAGGTGCATCTCCGAAGAGGAAGGGCGGAACCTCCTGGCTGAAATTCATGCCGGACTCGGCGGTCATCACGCGGCAGCTCGGTCCCTTGTAAGCAAGGCCTTCCGTACAGGCTTTTATTGGCCGACGGCCCGGGCAGACGCCCAGGACTTAGTCCAACGATGCACCAGTTGCCAGCTCTTTGCAAACCAAAGCCATATGCCACCCACCGCCCTCCAAACTATCCCCATCACTTGGCCCTTCGCGGTCTGGGGGCTTGACATGGTTGGACCCCTTAAAGGCGGAACCCACAAGCAAAAATACTTACTGGTCATGGTGGATAAGTTCACCAAATGGATAGAAGCCAAGCCTGTTAAGAAGGCCGAATCCGGACCGGTGATAGACTTTATATCTGGGGTTGTACACCGTTACGGTGTCCCCCACAACATCATCACGGATAATGGCACGAACTTTACGGCCGACGAGGTAAAACTCTGGTGCAAAAACATGGGCATCAAGCTCGATTATGCTTCCGTCTATCACCCACAAACTAACGGCCAGGTCGAACGTGCAAATGGTCTTATCATGAGCGGCATCAAACTGAGATTAGTGCGGTCCCTCAAGGAATCTAACACGCACTGGGTAGAGGAGCTCGACTCTGTACTCTGGGGGCTGCGGACCACGCCGAATCACACCATCGGATACAAACCATTCTTTATGGTGTACGGCGCAGAGGCAGTTTTGCCTTGCGACATAATTCATGAATCACCTCGAGTGCGCATGTACGAAGAAAGAGAAGCCGAGCTCGATTGGCAGGATAGCTTGGACGCATTGGAGGAGGAGCATGACGTGGCAAAAGCCCATTCCGCATTCTATCAATAGCAGGCTCGAAGATACCAAAGCAGAGAAGTACGGGCCAAAAATTACAACATTGGCGAATTAGTTCTACGACTACCGGACAAGAAAAAGGACAAACTCAAGCCCAAGTGGGAAGGTCCCTTCATAATTGACCAAGTCCTAACTGGTGGAGCGTACCGCCTGCGAGATGCATCGGATAACCGACTCGAGCCGAACCCATGGAACGCAGCCCGTCTCCGAAGATTCTATGCCTAGCGCCGGACTCTGTGTTCGTCTCCTTCCTCTGTCCATTTTTTATATACTTTCTGTCTTACGTTCCTCTTCTTCTCTCTCTCTCTCTCTCTCTTATAGCCTTTAAAGGCCCATAAAGTGACGCGCTATCCGCGCTCATTAAACCTGGAGGCTTCTTTAAACAGAAGCTTATTTATACGGGCTTCATGCCCAACACATGTGTCACACTTCCGCATGTACCTTTTATTCACCATTATATGCATCGATATGACTTAAGTTTTGGCCAAGCTGGGTTGCCTGGCTCCTGTGCTTACCCCTACGTTCCCGATTATTCGGCTAGGTGGTAAAGGGAGCACCTCTGCGATTGTTACTGCCGGGTCAGCCGGACGTGTACCTCCGACTGGGTAAAGCCGAAAGCTAGCATTCTTAAGGGAATATTCGGTCGGTGAACTAAAGATGATCTTTTTATTTTATTTATCTATACGCCCCCAGATGTTTTTCCTGCATTTCTTTTCGCAGCATGGACATGCACTTCAGGGCATGCCTCCTAGGGAAAGGAACCCCTAACGGAACTATTCTCCCTGGAAGATGTTTCTTACTAACCATGTAATATAACATAACTAGTCGGGCACTTGTCTGTTCACGCACTAATGACCCCTACGCCTGGTCTCCATGCATTCCCCGGTTCCTATATAACCGCACGGGAATTCGGACACACTCCGGACCGTCAGGTCCCGAGGCTGAAGCGAAAAGGTCGGCCATGACAAATGATCTACAATCCGGCTAGAAGGCATTATAAATGTCAATTAAATTACATAGTCATTTTGACTTATTTTATTCCTCTTCAATACCATCTAACAGGCTGTCTAATTTACAGTCCTGCTGGGAATACTTTGCGGCCAACTCTACTTGGCCGTATACTAAGCTTACAGGGATCTCCTTCCCATCGGGCCCTACAGGACCGACCTCGGCCATGTGGTTGGGGTCAGCTTTTGTGTACCGCGTCTTCACCATGGCCCAGGCCTCCCTAGCGCCTTGACGGTAGGCCGATATCTTCCACAATCGGAAGCGTCGCCGTGCTCCCTTTAGCTTCTCCGCAAGATCTCCAAGACTATCGGGCATGGAGATGGATGGCCACAGGGCCTGGGCGACGCCTTGCATCGCCTGCCGAACTCGATCGAGCAGTTGCGAGAGCTCGGGAAGAAGGTCACCCGTAGAACCGAGCATCTCCTCTGCAGGACGACCTGTTAGCACACCTACAGACATTGCTCGGTTAGTCGACTTCCCCGCCGAACTTTCTTTCAAAGGTTCGTTCAAGCACTTACTAAATATGCCGCGCCGAAGCCGCTGATTCTCTTTAACGGAGTCTGACAGCTGGGCACGAACATCTTTCAGCTCGACGCCCAGCTTGGTGTTGGCATCTTGGAGATCGTTCTTCTCCCGCCTCACCTTTGTCAGCACCTTCTCACCAGCCTTTAGCTGGCGTAGGAGGTGTTGACTTTCCGGATTCAATCTGGCGCCATCTGCAATTTCATTTGTCAGATTCGCACACATGCCATGCTTCACAAAATACTTATCTTTCGAAGTGTATATTACTAGAGGGGGTCTCCTTGGGCTCCCCTGCTGCGGCTAGTGCGGCCTCAAGTTGGGCTTTGCACTCTTCCAGCTCCTTGGACAGTAGGGAATTCTTTTCTATCAAAACCTGCATAACAAATGATCCTTAAATCAGTTATTCTAACTGTTTCAAGTCTCGGGGGCTACTGGTATATATATATAATTACCAAAATTTTCTTACCCGTATGTCTTTTACATATTGCTCTGTGGCTCTGGCTAGACCATTTTGAGCGGCACGGAGGTATGCATCTCCCGAATTAAAGGCATCTAATGCCTCTTGGGAGAAACAAGCGTCGCGAAGAATTGTCCGGCGACGCCTGTGGTTCATGGCACTCTCCACCTCAGAGTTGGTGGCAGACAACCTGTCCACATCCTCCATCAGAGGAACGTCCGGTGTGCGCCTTGTGTTCGCCTCCGCCTCCGGACCAGGCTTCGGAGCCTGGCTAGTGGAGGCGCAGTTGGCAGCCTCTTCGGGTATAGTCCGGCGAGGTCTCTTTGTCTTGAAGAAAGCACAAGTGTTAATATGCCTCGCAGGTGTAACACCTGGGATAAGGGGGCGCGCCATACCTTTGCGCTGACGCCTCGGTCTGGACTGCACCTCTTTTCTGCCCACGGGCCCCTGCGGCCCCTCGTTGGCTTGCTGCCGCAGGTTCGGCCTCCCGTCTCAAAAACCTCCACTGCAAAGCTTGGTTGTAATCAGGAAATTGAAAAGACGAGAGGGCAGACACCTATTCGTGGTACTGGGACTTCGATCTCAGTTACCTGGGAGGCTGGGATTAGCCCTGGGTAATCGGCCGTAATGGCCACCAAGACGTTGTCCTTGCTCAATTGATGGAACACTCCATCAATCAGCTCCACAGATATGTCCGGATCCTCTTGAGAGGCCGGGTCGAGGGACCGTCCTGGGTCCTCGGGTTGTGGAGGAAGGTTGTTTATTTCCTTAACAGCCGGCGCGGTTCCTGCGTTGAAGTCGTTATACTGAATATTTAACAATGGGAATACAAAACGGATGGGCAACTAAATGTGACCGCTTACCTAGCTTGGGGGATTGTGCATAGAGAATCCACCCTGTGGGTTGACGCGGAGAAATTCCTCCTCTTTTCCCTTATACAAAGTGGACAAGATCTTTAGTAGAGCGGCAGCTGAATCCGGCCCCTTACAGCCATAGCGGGTGGCATCATCCTCCCCGTTGAAGTCCCACATGGGGTGGCTTCTATACTGAAGCGGCTGCACCCCCCGCATGATGCATTCGGCCATAACCCCGATCATGGTCAGTCCGGAATGGGCTAACAATCTTATTCGGCCCATCAGGTAGATGATGTCCCTGTCACTTTCCCTCTGAGGGCTCTGTGGACGCCAGCTTAGGCGCTTCTTTAAGGGAGCACTGTCGAACTCAGGGAGGCCAATCCGAACAGGATCCGGCAGCGGGACATCCTCTATATAAAACCATTCTGAAGGCCAGTCTTTGGACGCCTTCTTTGGGGTTTCGGATAGATATCCGGTCCCGGCGATGCGCCACACTTCGGCTCCGCCCACTTAATACATTGACCCCTCCTTAGAGCGGGGCACAAGGCGGAATAACCTTTTCCATAGCCCGAAATGAGCCTCGATACCCAAAAACAGCTCGCAGAGGGCTACGAAGCCCGCGATATGTAGTACGGAGGCAGGCGTGAGATTGTGTAGCTGGAGGCCGTAGAACTCCACCAGCCCCCGGAGAAATGGATGGATTGGAAACCCGAGCCCCCTTATTAAATAAGGGACGAGGCATACCCGCTCTCCTTTGGAGGGATTAGGGGCACTCTCCGCTTGCTTTCCACCGTTATAGATGGCAAGGCCGGCTCGAACCGGGATCATATAGGCCGGGGGGAGAAATCCCTTGGTCTGGAGCGTCACTAGCTCGCTATGTGGGACGGAGAATCTCTCCCAATATCCAAGCTGAGGGCTAGAAGGGCGAAAGCAGGAGTTGCGACGGCTGGCCATGGTGGAATGGACCTTTGTCGGATGCGCTCTGATGAACACTCGCGAAGGGGAGAAGGTGTGGTTTGGATCTAAAATCCTCGTCCCTTAAATGGGCGGCTCATTTACGCGGCTAGGGGTGTGAATGTAAAAACACTCAGACTTTTCATATTCGTTTGACACGTGGGAGACGGCCATTATTGGGCGTAGAAGCCGAGGAGCGCAACATTTACAAGAAGCCGGACTTTATTCAACAGGTACACGGAATTTGGAGGAGAACCCGCCTTGCAATGCCGAAGACAATCTGCGCGCCGGACTCATCATCATTGAAGCCTGGTTTGGGGGCTACTGAGGGAGTCCTGGATTAGGGGGTGTCCGGTTGGCCAGACTATACCTTCAGCCGGACTCCTGGACTATGAAGATACAAGATTGAAGACTTCGTCCCGTATCCGGAAGGGACTTTCCTTGGTGTGGAAGGCAAGCTTGGCGATGCGGATATGTAGATCTCCTACCATTGTAACCGACTTTGTGTAACCCTAACCCTCTCCAGTGTCTATATAAACTGGAGGGTTTTAGTCCATAGGACCACATACACAACAACAATCATACCATAGGCTAGCTTCTAGGGTTTAGCCTCTCCGATCTCGTGGTAGATCTACTCTTGTACTACCCATATCATCAATATTAATCAAGCAGGACGTAGGGTTTTACCTCCATTGAGAGGGCCCGAACCTGGGTAAAACTTCGTGTCCCTTGCCTCCTGTTACCATCCGTCCTAGATGCACAGTTCAGGACCCCCTACCCGAGATCCGCCGGTTTTGACACCGACAGTTCCAATTGATTATGAGAAAAAAGTTGCTATCTATGATGATTATTGTGATGACTTGTATGCTATGAAGAATAATGATAACCATGAAACTTGTCATCGTGATTTTAGTTTTCAATTGGATTATGCCTCACATGGTAATTATTTTGTTGAGTTTGCTCCCACTATTATTCATGAGAAGAAATTCGCTTATGTCGAGAGGAATAAAATTTATATGCTTGGTGATCATGAAAAGAATGCTTTATGTGATGGTTATATTGTTGAATTCATTAATGATGAAACTGAAATTAATTATGAGGGAGGAATATATGCTTGTAGGAATTGCAATAATATCAAGTTTCCTCTCTATGTGCTTAAAGTTTTAAAGTGATGCTTGTTTTGCCTTCCTATGCTAGTTGATTATTGTTCCCATAAGTTGTTTGCCCACAAAATCCCTATGCATAGGAAGTGGGTTAGACTTAAATGTGCTAGTCATACTCTTCATGATGCTCTCTTTATGTTTCAATTCTTATCTTTTATGTGAGCATCATTGAAATCATCATGCCTAGATAGGGGCGTTAAACGATAGCGCTTGTTGGGAGGCAACCCAATTTTATTTTTGTTTCTTTTCTTTTTGCTCCTTTTTAGTAATAACTAATTCATCTAGCCTCTGTTTAGACGTGGTTTTATGTTTTAATTAGTGTTTGTGCCAACTAGAACCTTTGGGAAGACTTGGCTGAAGTCTTTGCGATCTTGCTGTAAAAAACAGAAACTTTTGCGCTCACGAGATTAGCTGCCATTTTTTAGTGGAGAGTGTGTTTTGGTTGATTCTTTTCGTAGATGATTAATAGAAAAATTCCTCAGGTCCACCAATTTAGTTAAGAATTTTTGCATTGATAGAAGTATTCGAATGATACAGATTACTACAGACTGTTCTGTTTTTGACAGATTCTGTTTTCATTGTGTTGTTTGCTTATTTTGATGAATCTATGAGTAGTATCGGAGGGTATGAACCATATAGAAGTTGGAATACAGTAGATATTACACCAATATGAACTTAGAATGAGTCCACAACAGTACCTAAGTGGTGATTTATTTTCTTATACTAACAAAGCCTACGACTTTTCTGTTAAGTTTTGTGTTGTGAAGTTTTCAAGTTTTGGGTAAAGATTCAATGGACTATGGAATAAGGAGTGGCAAGAGCCTAAGCTTGGGGATGCCCAAGGCACCCCAAGGTAATATGCAAGGACAACCAACAGCCTAAGCTTGGGGATGCCCCGGATGGCATCCCCTCTTTCGTCTTCGTTCATCGGTAACTTTACTTGGAGCTATATTTTTATTCACCACATGATATGTGTTTTGCTTGGAGTTTCATTTTATTTATTTTGTTTTGCTTGTTGTTTGAATAAAATACCAAGATATGAAATTATTAAATGTTAGAGAGTCTTCACATAGTTTCATAATTATTCAACTACTCATTGACCTTCACTTATATCTTTCGGAGTAGTTTGTCGTTTGCTCTAGTGCTTCACTTATATCTTTTTAGAGCACGGTGGTGGTTTTATTTTATAGAAATTATTGATCTCTCATGCTTCACTTATATTATTTTGAGAGTCTTTTAGAACAGCATGGTAATTTTCTTTGGTTATGAAATTAATCCTAATATGATAGGCATCCATGATGGGTATAATAAAAACTTTCATATAAAGTGCATTGAATACTATTAGAAGTTTGATACTTGATGATTGTTTTGAGATATGAAGATGGTGATATTAGAGTCATGCTAGTTTAGTAGTTGTGAATTTGAGAGATACGTGTGTTAGAGTTTGTGATTCCTATAGCATACACGTATGGTGAACCGTTATGTGATGAAGTCAGAGCATGATTTATTTATTGATTGTCTTCCTTATGAGTGGCGGTCGGGGACAAGTGATGGTCTTTTCATACCAATCTATCCCCCTAGGAGCATGCGTGTAGTACTTCGTTTCGATAACTAATAGATTTTTGCAATAATTATGTGAGTTCTTTATGACTAATGTTGAGTCCATGGATTATACGCACTCTCACCCTTCCACCATTGCTAGCCCCTCTAGTACCGCGCAAATTTCACTGGTACCATAAACCCACCATTTACCTTCCTCAGAACAGCCACCATACCTACCTATTATGGCATTTCCATAGCCATTCCGAGATATATTGCCATGCAACTTTCCACCATTACGTTTATTATGACACACTCCATCATTGTCATATTGCTTTGCATGATCATGTAGTTGACATCGTATTTGTGGCAAAGCCACCGTTCATAATTCTTTAATACATGTCACTCATGATTCATTGCACATCCCGGTACACCGCCGGAGGCGTTCACATAGAGTCATATTTTGTTCTAAGTATCGAGTTGAAATTCTTGAGTTGTAAGTAAATAAAAGTGTGATGGTCATCATTATTAGAGAATTATCCCATGTGAGGAAAGGATGATGGAGACTATGATTCCCCCACAAGTCGGGATGAGACTCCGGACGAAAAATAAAAAATAGAAAAAAGAGGCCATAAAAAAGAGAAAAAAAACAAAAAATGAGAGAAAAAGAGAGAATGGGCAATGCTACTATCCTTTTACCACACTTGTGCTTCAAAGTAGCACCATGATCTTCATGATAGAGAGCCTCCTCTGTTGTCACTTTCATATACTAGTGGGAATCTTTCATTATAGAACTTGGCTTGTATATTCCAATGATGGGCTTCCTCAAAATGCCCTAGGTCTTCATGAGCAAGCGAGTTGGATGCACACCCACTTAGTTTCTTTTTGAGCTTTCATACACTTATAGCTCTAGTGCATCCATTGCATGGCAATCCCTACTCACTCACATTGATATGTATTGATGGGCATCTCCATAGCCCGTTGATACGCGTAGTTGATGTGAGACTATCTTCTCCTTTTTGTCTTCTCCGCAACCACCATTCTATTCCACCTATAGTGCTATGTCCATGGCTCACGGTAATGTATTGCGTGAAGTTTGAAAAAGTTTGAGAACATCAAAAGTATGAAACAATTCCTTGGCTTGTCATCAGGGTTGTGCATGATTTAAATTTTTTATGTGATGAAGATAGAGCATAGCCAGACTATATGATTTTGTAGGGATAGCTTTCTTTGGCCATGTTATTTTGAGAAGACATGATTACTTTGTTAGTATGCTTGAAGTATTATTATTTTTATGTCAATATTAAACTTTTGTCTTGAATCTTTCGGATCTGAATATTCTTGCCACAATAAAGAGAATTATATGGATAAATATGTTAGGTAGCATTCCACATCAAAAATTATGTTTTTTATCACTTACCTACTCGAGGACGAGCAGGAATTAAGCTTGGGGATGCTTGATACGTCTCCAACATATCTATAATTTTCGATTGTTCCATGCTATTATATTATCAACCTTGGATGTTTTATATGCATTTATATGCTATTTTATATGATTTTTGGGACTAGCCTATTAACCTAGAGCCCAGTGCCAGTTTCTGCTTTTTCCTTGTTTTTGAGTATCGCAGAAAAGGAATACCAAACGGAGTCCAATTGACGTGCCAATTTTTGATGATTTTTATGGACCAAAAGAAGCCCCCGAAATAAAAGAGTTGGGCTAGAAGAGTCCCAGGCTGTCCACGAAGGTGGGGGGCGCGCCCTACCCCCTGGTCGTGGGCCCCTATCTCGTGGACGATCCGGAGACCCCCCTGACGTGAGACCTACGCCAAAAATTCCTATAAATACATAAACCCCCAGAAATAACCTAGATCGGGAGTTCCGCCGCCGCGAGCCTCTGTAGCCACCAAAAATCAATCTAAACTCGTTCCGGCACCCTGCCGGAGGGGGGAATCCCTCTCTGGTGGCCATCTTCATCATCCCGGCGCTCTTCATGACGAGGGAGTAGTTCACCCTCGGGGCTGAGGGTATGTACCAGTAGCTATGTGTTTCATCTCTCTCTCTCTCTCTCGTGTTCTTGATTTGGCACGATCTTGATGTGTCACGAGCTTTTCTATTATAGTTGGATCTTATGATGTTTCTCCCCCTCTACTCTCTTGTAATTTATTGAGTTTTCCCTTTGAAATTATCTTACTGGATTGAGTCTTTAAGGATTTGAGAACACTTGATGTATGTCTTGCATGTGCTTATCTGTGGTGACAATGGGATATTCACGTGATCCACTTGATGTATATTTTGGTGATTAACTTGCGAGTTCTGTGACCTTGTGAACTTATGCATAGGAGTTGGCACATGTTTTCGTCTTGACTCTCCGGTAGAAACTTTAGGGCACTCCTTGAAGTTCTTTGTGTTGGTTGAATAGATGAATCTGAGATTGTGTGATGCATATCATATAATCATACCCACGGATACTTGAGGTGACATTGGAGTATCTCGGTGACATTAGGGTTTTGGTTGATTTTTGTCTTAAGGTGTTATTCTAGTAAGAACTCTAGGATATATTGAACGGGAAGAATAGCTTCATGTTATTTTACTACAGACTCTTGAATAGATCGATCAGAAAGGATAACTTTGAGGTGGTTTCGTACCCTACAATAATCTCTTCGTTTGTTCTCCACTATTAGTGACTTTGGAGTGACTCTTTGTTGCATGTTGAGGGATAGTTATATGATCCAATTATGTCATTATTGTTGAGAGAACTTGAACTAGTGAAAGTATGAAACCTAGGCCTTGTTTCTTAGCATTGCAATACCGTTTACGCTCACTTTGACCACTTGCTACCTTGCTGTTTTATATTTTCAGATTACAAAAACCTTTATCTACCATCCATATTGCACTTGTATCACCATCTCTTCGCTGAACTAGTGCACCTATACAATTTACCATTGTATTGGGTGTGTTGGGGACACAAGAGACTCTTTGTTATTTGGTTGCAGGGTTGTTTGAGAGAGACCGTCTTCATCCTACGCCTCCCACGGATTGATAAACCTTAGGTCATCCACTTGAGGGAAATTTGCTATTGTCCTACAAACCTCTGCACTTGGAGGCCCAACAACGTCTACAAGAAGAAGGTTGTGTAGTAGACATCACAGTACTAGTACTAGTAGTACAACTTTTGGGTGATATTGCATGTGATTTTTGTGTGCCAAATGACGGTTCTAAATTCCTCTTTTGACCAAAACATGCGAGAGGTTGACACTAATTTCTTATAGATTACTTTCAACTACTTTATGAACATCAATGCTACCTTTGAAGAGGGTATATTTGCCTCAATAACTTATGTTATGGATATTGCAAGTAATCTGTCTACTCTCATGCCTTTGAAGACATGTTCTAGTGTCTTTGTTCACTCATTTTCTGTGTGTATATGTAGTCATATATGGAGTAAAATATCGAAAATCATCTTATATTTCTGAATGGAGGTAGTAATAAAATATTTGGTTTCTGTTTGAATTAGAACCAGCTCCGCGGTGGAGATGAAGTTCTCAAAGTCATGTCGTGTGAACTGGAAGACTTGAGGGTGAGTTCTACTTCTAAACTATCCAGCTATTGTGTCCTTGTCGCCATGTGTCCTGAACTTGTGTTTTCCTGTAGCATTATTGTCAGGAGTGTTCTCGAGGCTGTACTTGACCACAACAATTTCCTGGTTGTGCCTTTAATTAAGAAGGGTGTGGTTCTTGTAAAGCTTCCCGACAAATCTGATGTGGCTTGTCTTCATCGTCATGTTTATGAGTGAAAGACCACTCTGTTAGGTTCTCCAAGGTTGATGAGGTTGTGATGGTGCAGGTAGACATCTCTCATGAAGTCCATGGCCTAGTCAGTTATGCGGGGTTCATCCCATAGGTCATGGCAAGAAATAGTCTGCAGAGTTTAATTAGTGCAACTTTGCTTGTCTGTAGTAAGTACTATTATTCAGTACTTGATTTGTGTTTGTGAACCCTGTATTGTTTAGTACTGCCGCTATTGGTGTGTGGTGAGTCCTGAAAACAATCTATGTTAATGTCTGTCCACTCAATTTAGTATGTATACTTTGAAGTATCCAGATCATCTTTTTTGTGAGGACGGTTTATCCATTATTGTTACACTCCAATATACGTATGCACTGCAGGGTTTATCGCACCACCAGGATTTCCAGTCCCATGGATGTTCGGTCCATACGATTTGTCACGACCTTTGGACTGTCCTGCTTGTGGGAGTAGGCGGGGGCCCTGCATGCCACTTGTAGTTGGACGATCAATCTTCTATTTAGTACGTCAACATAGTGATTTCCTAGTAAGGATTCACTCATGTCACATCAAGTAAACCTTATTAATTTACTATCTAAATCTTATTGATTTAATGTCATGTTCTCTTTCTTTTGCTGCAATTTTACGATGCAGGTTTTTCCATGTGACATTCATCACAGAATAAACCGTTTGGTTTGCTCTACGATGGTTATTTTTGCAGGTTTCACTTCTTATGTCGTGTCAGTAACTAAGGCACTGTCCATCACTTATATTACTGGAAACAATTGGATCAGTCGGTTGTCTGAGTACAAGCTGAATCCCTATGATGAACTGCAGTTTGGTTTAACAAACACACCACAATTAGTCCTTCTCGCATTTAAAAGAAATGAAGAAAAAGACTGGATCATGGTCATGTAGCCTACTCAAGTTAGAAAGCTGATCATAGCAGACCAGACACGATCACTGCTGTCTCGCACATCGATACCACCTTCAGCAACGGATCGAGCACAGGCACCTTCTTCGATGGCACTTGCTCTAGCACTGATAGCAGCAGCAACTTAGTCTGATCCAGCTGAGGATTGGGCACCGACCACGTCAGTGGATCAGACACCGGCACCTGCTCCGACATTGGCACCAGCTCTACAAGGAGCGCCATCTCCGGCAGCAGCAGCAACACTACCAGTCACACCAGCACAGGCACTAGGAATGCCTTCGGCACCAGCACCAACACTTGCACTTGCATCTGCTCCGGCCCGTGCAACGGCAACGAAACCAACAGTTGCACCGGCAACAGACTGGGCTGTAGTTCGCACTTCATATACCAAAGTCCTTAAAAAAATCGACATGTCCACCTTCTTGGTAAGCATTGGCCGCTCAAGTGCTTCGTTCTTTTTTCTTTCCATGTTGTTTCACATGATTCAC